>NW_006203694.1:974194-979501 GCF_000334495.1 Tupaia belangeri chinensis
CCTCTCCCACCCTCCTTCCACACTGTCTCCAGAGTCAATAACTATTTTTTGATGCTTTTATATCCTTCAGTCTTTCCGTCTCTACCATAGAGTGTAGACAGTTGGTATATGTTAAGTGGAGACATACAATATCTCTTTTGTAGCCTGACTCATCTCACTCAGCAATAAATCTTCTATATTTGTCCACTTTCTATCAAATGTCAAGGTTTTTTTTTTTTTTTATGTCTGAGTAGTATTCTATAGTATATATATATGCCATACTCTTTCAGTCCATTCTTCTGTTCATGGACATTTGGGTTGGTTCCATGTCTTAGTGATCATGAATAATGCTGCAATAAACATAGATGTGCAAACAGAAAGTGCCCATATTGTAACAGATCTGCACATAATGAAACTCTGGTTCCTACACTTGACCTTGAATAAATTATTTAAATGTCCTGTGCTCAGTTTCGCCATCTGTAAGACAGGTTTCACTTTACCTCCTTTTACAGGATTGCTGTGAAGTTCCTAGAGGTAAAGATGTGAAGTATCAGGGCTGGCAAATGACATGGTGGTTATGGGCACTGGACTCCCACATGGTCAACTGTGGTTCAAGGCCTGACCCTGGCAGCTTGCTTCCTTACTTTCTCTCTCTCTCTCTCTCTTTCTCTCTCTCTCTCTCATCAAATTAAAAAATAATAATGACTAATAAACTTGAATAAAATAATTCTTAAAAAAAAAGATGTGAAGCATTTTATCACAGTGCCTGGCAAACAGTAATCACTTAAAAAGAGTTAGCTGTGATTATCCAGTACAAGAGGACTTCAAAAAGTTTCTGAGAAACCTATAATTAAAGTACAAGTTTATTTTGGTGCAAAAATTTTTTGACATTAGTAACTCTTTCATTATATACATTTTCCATTAAATCTTTTTTATTTAAAAAAAACGTTTTTTACTGCCAGAGGGTGCATGCACTCACTCTCCAGAGAGACAGAAAGGGGCTAGGGGAAGCACCTCTCCAATGGGTCATGATCATGCCACCATTCTTCATCCTCCATTTCTTCACACTGTTGAGATTTGAGGGCATGCAAGCACATGCATCTGGTATGTTTTTCAAGCTGCCAGGGCCAAGATTCAAATAGCAGTCAGCTACGTGGGATCTAACTCCTTTAACCACTAGGCTACTGGATCAACATTTTCATAAATTGTTTAAGATCTCTTGTATTAAAGGAGTCTTGAATACCTACATTAGGCCTTGGGGCTTCTTGTTTTCAGGACATCAGGGTCTGGTTGTATGGATAAGACAGAACAATAGTCACCATGAAAGATGAGACTAAACTTAGCCTGGAGAAAAATGGTGAAATCAGAGTGGTTAAGGGGTGTTTTGTAAAATTGTTATTATCAGTTGAGCCCTGACACAAAGGCCCCCTTTTTTTTTCTAACCTTTAAAAACTTGCTGCATTTGGGACAAGCAGATGCCTTAAGGGTTACATCACTGAACTCCCACATGGCCCACCATGGTTCAAGTCCTAGACCCAGCTATTTCAAACTCACACTGGGCACATGTGCATGTGTGCCCAAAATCCCAAGAGGAGAATGGAGGAGAAGGAATTGTGGCATGGTCATCCCCCCCGCCACCAAGGGGAGTGACTTCTCTCTGTCTTTCTGTCTCTCCAGTAAGTACATGCAATCTATAGCAAAAATCTCTCTCTTAAAAAAACTAGCTGCATTCTCTGTACAATGGTGATGATCCAGGGCTAAGGAAAAGGGGGATGGGAAGTTCAACAGGTATGAAGTTTAGAAAAATGAAAGGATTTCTGGAGATGAATGATAGTGTTGTTTATATAACAATGCATACTTAAAGACAGCTAAAATGATCAAGTTTATGTTACTTATTCTATGCCAAAATTGAATAAATTATTCATTGCCTTTTTATCCAATGGGCAAACTAGCTTTCTCCTCTAGTCCTTACAAATTTCTATCATTGGTTAAGACTGCATCTCCCAGAGCACACTAATCTTCTCTCCACTTTAGGTGTTCCATTTCTTCTTCTTCCTTCTAGGGTTTCTCTTCTTTTGCAGCCAAGTCTCCAGATGGTATTGCAGTCACTCAGCCAAACACCTTCCGTTGCAGTCTTTTCCCTCCCTCTCCCCCAGTTCACTTAAAAATAAATTGTCTTATTTCGTAATTCCAGACAGAACATGAAGCTTTCTCTCTCTTTTACGCTGCCACTGAATTCTAAGTACACAATTATGCAGGGAATGTCTTTAGATTCAACCAGCTTGAGAACTTTTAAACATTAAGCTCTGAATCAGATAACAGCTTTCATCTCAGGAACAGCTTTACACTGTACCTAAGTAAAAGCTTAACTTATAAAAAACAAAATGTTATCAAGGGTATAAAAATGTCAAGGTAATAAAAGAAGTGAATGCGAAATGTTCCCAAACAAAATATGCCCCCAAATTAAATAAGAATGTTTCCAAGGCAGCTGATAGCTTATTTGGTTATTAGTTTCTGTTGCCCACTTTCGTGTGTGCTACATCAAAAAAAAAAAAAAAAGAAGAAAAAAAATTCAAGTGGCTCAAGTATATTCCCATCCCCCCATCTACCTATTATTAAGACTTCACTGTGTAAAACAAGCTAGACAATTACTGTGCCCTAGTTGGCTGTGGTTAAGACTTAATTGGACGGCTGTGTTCAATTCTAAGCATCATGTTTCCAGAAAGAAAAGAAAAAAGTGATAAATTGGATGTAGTTCAAAGGAAAACAAGACGATGGATGAAAGCGGCTTGGAAAATAAGACCCGGTTGGGAATGTTAAGGTACTTCTGTGTATTTTCAGCTCTGCAAAAGATAGCTGGGAGATAATGGAGAGCTTCTGATGAGTCAATTCTAGCTCAGTCTCCAAGGGCTTTACCACAGGGAGAGACAGAGAAGTGAGTGAATCCTCTTTCTTCTTTAGCTCTTTCACTCACAGTATCAAGCATGGTATGCAGTAGGTGTTTAAAAAACATTCTCGTTGAATGCCCCCTATAAGGGGAAAAACAAAACAAAACAACAAAAAATCTAGAAAGAGTTGAATTGATAGACTTGAACTCTAGCAAGGATAATTTATGAATGGTAAGATCAATTTCCTCATTAGGCCAGTTGTGGATTAACTAACTTACCCCAAGTTTCCCATCAACCCTGCTAACTCTTGATTCTTTGCACTTTTAGCCACATTCATTATGTCACTAAGAAATTCATGACTCCCTACAGTGCCCCGGGTAAAGTTCAGAATCCGGAGGTATATTAGCATCCACATTCTAGCCCAAATGTGCCTTTTTAATCTATCTACCTCTTCATCCCCTTCAAGTCCATCTACTGAGCTAGACGTTTCTTACACTAGGACTTCTCCCACATTTTTCATCAGGCAATATTGCAGAATAACTCCTGCTTAAATCTCAGCACCACTGCTATTTATATGACCTTGAACTAATTGTTTACTGGCTCTGAGCCTTGCCCCATCATGTGTGAAGTGAGAATACAATAGTCCCATAGTGTTAAGATCACGCATCTGAAGAACTGAGCACTGTGACAGGTATGATAATCCTCCCCTGTCTTCCTATCTTTGATGATGTTTTATTCCTTTTCTAAAATGTCCTGCTGGTTTTTCATCAATTCACCAAATTCTTTCCCTTCACCAAAGGCCAACTTGATTCTCACCTTATTCACGAAGTTCTCCCTGAATGCTGTAGTCTATTGCAATTTTACCCAGGTTCTTCGAGTGTATGACATTCACCCTCTGGGCTGGTTTATTGGACACTGGATCACATTTCCCACTGAAACATCTGCTACCATCCCTGCTACTTTCCTTTTGGGCTCAGCTCTGTGAACAATGGAAAGAGATATAGAGTCCAAACCCACAAGAGGAAGGAAGGAGAGGAAATGTTTATGTACATTTATGGACACAGTCCTGTACCAGCTCCTCTACCAGGCACTTCCATGCATCGTTTTCCTTTTAATCAAAAAGCTAACAGCAGTGGCTCTGAACCATGACTGTCCATTAAAATGGCTGAGAGAGAACGTTAAATATATGGTTGCCCCAGGTCCTTGCCCTGACCAATTTAAATAGAATTTCTGGTGGTGGGGAAACATTATTTTACATAAACTCACCAGGTGTTGCTTCAAAGCACCCAAGAGTAAAAATCTCTGGCTTGCAATTTATTGTGAGAAATACACACACACACACGCACACGCACACACACACAACCTGTAAATAAAGTCTCAATCATTTATTCTGGTGGTACTGAGTAGTCTTATTCATCTACCCACACTCTCATCTACTTTTTTCATTCACTAATTCACTCAACAAACATAGTACAGTGCTTTATGTGAACAAAATCCTGTTAGGTACAGAGAAAGGCACAAAGGTAAATCAGATATAGACTTTGTATTAGTAGAGAGAAGAGAATGATTTCTTTTTATTTATTCATTCATTCATTCATTCATTCATTGCCAGAGGGTACATGTGCTTGCCAGAAAGAGGGTGAGGTAAAGAAGAAAGAAACCCTTAATGGGGCATGGTCATGCTGCAATCCCTTCTTCATTACTCCTTTCTGTTGGTATTTTAAGCACTAACACACATGTACCTGGTGTGTTTTTCAAGCCACTGGGCCTGGGATTCAAGTGGTCCAGTAAGTGGTTGGCCATGTAGGATTTGGCTCTCTTAACCACAGGCTATAGGGCTAGCCCAGGAAAGAATAATCTTATATACTTGCCTATGACAGAGCAGGGGAATGGTAAATGCCCTCCAAAATATACCAGCTACCATGAGGTATCTTCTGGCTGAGCGATTAGGGTAGGCATTAGACAAAGGCATTCAGATGAGAAGGGTTTCAACATGTGCTAAAATAAGGGATGGTTTTCCATGCAGGAAGAACTGGTTGAGCAAAGCTGAGGAGATAGGAAAGCACTGGGCAACCATAAGGAATGATGGGGCTAGAAAGCCCTGCTCAGTCACCCATCCTACATCTATGCAAATATGATTTTAAAAAAAATTCTTGGGAACCAGCAGTTAGCGTAATGGCTATGTCACTGGACTCCCACGTAGTCGACCACGGTTCGCGTCCCGGACCCGGTGGCTTAAAACTCACGCCGGGCACGTGTGCATGCGTGCCCAAGATCCCTAGAGGAGAATGGAGGAGAAGGGATTGCTGAGTGACCATCCCCTCTGGGGGGGGATTTCTCGCTTTCTGTCTCTCTTTCTCTCTCTGTCTGTCTGGCGAGCGCATGCGCCCTATAGCAAAAACCTCTCCAAAAAAAAAAAAAAAAACATGGGGAACCAGCA
>NW_006203694.1:979685-1001906 GCF_000334495.1 Tupaia belangeri chinensis
CTATGTCTCTCGCTGTCTGTCTGGCGCACGCACGCGCCCTAAAAAAAAAAAAAAACTCTCAAAAATAAAAATTTCTTTACCCATGGCTATCCACTACCTCACAAAACCTTGAGCTGAGGCCACTGTGGTTTTTACAAACCAGACTCAGAACTTAAGCACACACTGCCATCTTATTTTCCTAGCGCTGATCTCTCTGAGGGACTTAAAAGGACTAAGTGAGCCCTTTGGGGGACTTTTTCTCCCATTTAAACATCACTATGGCCTTGTGCCCTCACCAAAAGAGCCATTTAGTAGCTATTACACTGCAGGTGGGAAAACATGTGGGTGTCTCCCTGGGGCACTAGCATTTTGAAAAATCTCATCAGGAAAGCTGGTTGCAATGGTTTCAGACAGGCTGTAAAGACACAGAGGAGTAGTGCATTTCAAGAAGCCCTGGTCATCTTTAGCAGTTAATGCAGCTTCTAAAAACAGGATGCTCTCAAGACAGCCTAGAGTAATGGAATATGTCACAAGTCTGAATTCTGGTCCCAAACGTTGCTCATAATTACAATGACCTCTGGTGAACTACTTTCCCTTCAGTGGCTCTCAATCTCCTCTTCAAAGTAAAGGATATTGATTAAATAAGAGTTTACTGTCTTTATTATGAAAGTATCACTTACTAGGGATGTGTGGATAAGCATGCTCTTACATCTCAACAATTCAATGAGAAAAATTGAGGTATTATGTTCATTTTATGGATGAGAACACCGAGGCTGAGAGGCTAGCCTAGTAGCTCAGAGTTGTAATTAAACTGAAATGCAATCATGCTAAGATGGTGCTTTTCAAATTACAGGCTGTGAAAACAATTTAGTGGGTTGTAGTTAGCCCATTTTTTAAAATTTATTTTTAAAAGCTTTTTTTTAAGAATTATTTTATTTAACTTTATTTATTCATTTTAATTTGACCAGAGAGAGATAGAGTGAGAGTGTTTGTGTGTGAGAAAGAGAGAGGGAAAGTGAGAAAGCAAGCTGCCAGGTCTAGGACTTGAACTGTGGTTGGCTATGTGGGAGTCTAGTGCCCTTAACCACCATGCCACCTGCTGGTTCCATACCTAGCCCATTTTTTTATGGAAAAGAATAAAATGGAATGAGCTTCAGTGGATTAAAATGGAAAAGTATGAGCAAATCATACACAATAGTATTATTTTGTTAACTTTTATTCCAGTTACATGCACACCTACATGTTTTACATAAAATATGTATTTCCATTATATGTATATATGCACATATACTAGATGTGTACTGGACATGGTGTAAAATGTGTATCTTTCTGGAAATCATGATTGAAAACATTTGAGAAAACACTACTGTGAACTGCTGAACACAACTCTTTCAAGGTGACTTCTGCAGAACTAGTTTTTTCCACCTGATAGAGCTAATAGTTTCTGAATATGCAATTTTAGGGGATGCATTTGGCTGTGATTATTCTGACACAGAGTGTCCACTGAGGCCATTCCTAAGGAGCATGTCAAATGGAGGACCTTGCATACCTGGGTTACCTCTGTCTCATTCTGTCCCAGTCTGGGGACCACAAAGACCCATGCTTGGTAGTGAAGCTGCAGCACAGGGTGGTACTGCTGGAATCCTGCTGGAAGGGATGGGTCCCCTGGGATTCCCAATCCAGCTGGAGAACTGAATTGCCATCTGGTAAATCACAAGACGATTTTTGTTCTTGCCAGACGCACCCTATCAGTATGGAAGATACAGACAGTCTTCAACACATAAACAGGTTATGGTGCCAAAAGCGCCTTTGTAACTCAGATGTTTGGAATTTGGAGCACATCACCCCATAGAAACAAGGATATAAATGGAGGTTAGGTTTCCATGTTTTAAAACTAAGAGCTTATGTGACATGCTGTATATTTCGTGTGGTGCACTGAGTAAGAACTGAGTGAGAACTAGCTGTGGGAGCTTGTGTGTAAGTTTCTTATGCATCCAAAGTTCTAGTTCCTCATTTTTAAAAGGAGTCACTAAGGGTTACTTTTTATAGCAGTGAGATGTGCCTGCAGAGTCAGAGTCTAGGTCACTGAGACTGGTATTATCATTATAACTTTGTGATAGAGAAGCCAATTGTGACCTTCCGCACAGCACTTAAGCACACAGAGCCTCAGTTTCCATCAGCATAAAAATATAATAACAATATTCACCTCAGAGTTATTACAAGCATAAATGAAATGATGTATGCAAAGCATCTACTAAATAGTGCTAGGGTGGTCTATGTCATGGACTGTGAAAGAATAAGAGGATAGAGAAGTTTTATTCTCTCTCCAAGAGAGGAAAGGGGACAGATATGAAAAGTTACATCAGACCTGAAGGATGGAGGCTATGGCTTTTAAAGGAAAGGGGTTTTGGGTGGGGTAATTAAGGTGGTCCTGAGATAGGATGCCAGGTGCTTTTACAACATCCGGGTGGTTTCATTGTTATCTCTGAGTGAGTTGTTCATCTGCAATAAGATCAAGCAGTCCCTCTTCCTCATTTTTTTTTCAGGTTAAAATCCTCCTCTGAGCTCAAGGAAATCCTTGCTGGGGCATATACCCTCTTACCTGGCCCCTTAGACCTTCCTCCACCCACCCACCAAGAGTACTCCAGGCTGCAGGAAACCCTGCCTCCACTTAGGCTATCTTTGAGCCTAAGATAAGAGACAAATATTCAAGGGTCACTCCCTAAAAGAAAGAAACAAAGAAAAGAAAGAAAAAAATGCTGGAGGCACATGGAAGGTACTGAATATGCCCTTTTACAAAGTTAACGTAGAAAGAATTTAATAAAAAGTTGCAGGCGGTCCTTGCCTTCTCTGGAATACCTGGCCATACCTGTATATACTTTCCTATTCACCTAAATCAGCCCTTATTAATATTCTTATACACCAAAAATGTTAAAATGGTGCTGAGATCTGAATGATTGTGTGCCCTCAATAACAGGATGTTGAAACATAATCATCAATGCATCAGCATCAGGACCTGAGCTTTTGTGAGATAATTCGGTTATGCAATTAGTGCCCTTACAGAAAAGATCCCAGAGAGTTAGATCACCCCTACCACCATGTAAGAACACAGGGGGAAGGTGTGATCTATTATCCAGAAAGCAGACCATCACTAGACAGAAAATCTGTTGGTCCATTGATCTTGGCATCTCTAGCCTCCAGAACTGTAAGAACTGTGTTTCTGTTGTTCATAAGTTACCCAGCTTATGTATTCTGGTATAATAGCCCAAATGGACTACTATAACAAACATTTAGCAAATACTTCCTCAAGTTTAATCCCATGCTTGCTTCTATGTGATATAAATGAGAGGTGTACACTAGGGTGTCTCAAACTGAGGATGTGGTGTGAAAATGTGCTAAAGGTCTGCTACATTCAAATGGGATCAGAAAATACTGTGAAGATGATAGAAGTCAGAGAAAAAGAGGGTTAGGGACATGTTTCAGGCTGATAGTATGAATAGTCTGCTGGTCCAGTGGAAATGCATTCCTACTAGAGAGATGGTGATGTGCATGCGAAAATGATCATAGTAATGTTTAACCTTTGCCTATCGTTAATAGTCCCCAGGGAAAACCTGGGGCTGGATGCTCTGCAGAGCAACTGTCTGTGGGCCAGTGGCTGAACTTTGCAAAGAAGGAGGAGACAGATTGCCATAATAGCAAAGTTCCATGTAAGGTCTCAAGTTTCACACAATCTTTACAATACTCAAGATGATCTCTCTAGGGAAGGTGAAAAGAATTATAATTACATCTGTGAAAAAGGCTTGAGACGGGGGAAAAAAAATCCTGCCATATGGTGTGTGGAAAATGTTTGGGAACTGAATAAATAACATGGCGGGTGTTTTTCTCCCCCCATTTTTGTTTATACATCTACGTTATGCAGGCTGACTAGTGAACATGGATCGGTTTTTCTTTCGGAATAGAAATGCACCGGGTAATTTAATTTTATGACCATTAATAATATGGGTCTCTCTCTGCAAGCAAAGACATTTACAAACTTATAATCAGATTTTGTGATTTGGGTGTAAACCAATCATCCGCAAGAGGCTAGGAGATATTTCCATCCGGCTTTTCTATTGCAGTGGGATTGTGTGCAATGCAAAAGGGGCATATAATAAAAGGTTCAGGATCCCAGAGGGAAGTAGGGAGAGGGTCATTGGTTTTAATGGGCATGGCATATTCCAGCAAGAAATTTTAAACAGCCCAGAGACAGGCGTTAAAGATATTAACCTTCCAATATATTCCACTTTGTCTAAATGATGTCTTGTTAAGTGTTCATAGATAAAGTCATGCCCATTTACAAGATGAGGAAGCAGAGGTCACAGAGGTGAAATGAAGTAATAGCTCCTGTTTGTGCAGCTACCCGATAGCAGAGTTCAGCTATGTCCCCTTACTGCGGGGCCTCCACCTTTCAATCTTACCACCTCACTCCTTTGTCATAAACACATTCTACACAGGGAATGCAACTTAAAAAGAAAACTGATCCACAAGTATTTATATACCAACCAAACTGAGTCAAGCACTTATAAGGGAAGTACTAGAATCATACAGTAAGACTGTAAATAGGGAGTTTTTCAAAAAATATTATTAATGATTGATTTTTATAAAGTGCTTGGTGTGCCAAGTGTTTTGTAATGTATTACCTTACCTAATCCTCACAGCAATCCAATGAGAGAAACACTGCTATTCAATTCTGCTTGAAGGTGAAGAAACTGAGATTCAGAGAAGTTAATTAAGCAAGCCAACCACACTCACAGAGGCAGTAAACATCCATGCTGGGTTCTGAAGCTATGTCTCTTTGACTCCAGGCCCTATCTTTTTAGTATCTTAATGCATCATTGCAGGTGAGTGAGTAATATTACAGGGAGAACTTGAAAGTCGTTGGACAGGGAATGGTCAAAAGGTCTCAGAAGACATAGTTGTTCTCAAGATTATTGAGAAACACAGCTTAGTTGGATTTTAGGAGGCCACACTGAGTAGATTAATTGGTTTAAAATAATTCACTGAGCATTTTCCATGTACTACATGTGGACTATAGCATGACCATAACCCATGGAGGGGGTGCTTGCAAACTCCCATCTCTCTGTCTTTCTCTCTGTCCCTCTCTGGCAAGAGCATATGCCCTCTGGCAATTAAAAATTTTAAAGATAAGATAAATATCAATGTGAAAGATAGTCTACTATGCACCAGACTGCTGTAGGTACTGGCACAGGTCAATAAGATAAAATTACCTGTCCTGATAGAGTATACATTTTAGCGAAAATAAAATTATATGAAAATATAGGGTGCTATGAGAAACAGGAAGGATGTTCAAAATAGACCTCACTACAGTGCCATTTGAATAAAGAGTTAATAATAAGACTTGAAAGATGGGTTACAAAAAAATATAAGGCTTCTTCATGAACAATGATAAACCAAAGTAGGAGATGCTTTAATAGTCTGAAGAGAGAAAATGCAGTGGGAATGAATGAAGTCAAACAGAATATTTGTTCTCTGATTGCAGGACTACTAGAACTGAGATCATCGATGTTTTCTTGATAATCAAGTTTTTCTAGATAATCAATCTTGGATCTTTGAGTGTTGTGTCAGAATGGATTATGGAGGAAAGAATGAGATTTAGGTTGCCTTTCTGTTCCCTATTGGTAGGTACCCACGTTACTTGTTCATGCTGATCTGAACATAGATGCTGTCCTTAATCTGGTGTCCAGAATCTGATCCTCAGCAACCCACAGGGACTCTTCCTGTGCCCAGGGAGATGATTTAATGGGGCAAAGAGGCCCTTCCCCTGGCATCATCAGAACCTGGAATGATGATAAGCACAGGAGAGAAGACCAAGACTTTTAGCAAAATCAGTACAAAGCCAGGAAGACTAACAAGGCTTGATAACCTGACCCTTATTCTGACACACCATCTTATCTCTCTTTTGCTATTTTCTCTGCCATGCACTGACTGATATCTTATCTTGTCTTGTCTATTTGAATATATCTTAGGTTATCATCTCATTTCCTCAAATGTACATTCATTTGCCCTAACTAGACTTGACTTCCGATACTTAAAGCAAAGACCTTTGCTTAAAGGGTTCTCATTCCATTTAGTATTTATCCACCTTTCTCTCGTATAAAACAAAACAAAACAGGCCAGGAAGAAAAACTTTATCATCTTTAAGATGCACTTTTAATCCCTACTTTAAGGAGCATGCCTGGATTAACAGTCCTCCAAGGAGGCAGGGCCATATATCCTTATATTTATTTAATTTTACAAAGCTGTGTTCCACACAGACTGAATAATGATTATCTGCTTGTGCATCTCACAATCACCCTACGCCCCTGCCATGAGTTTATTGCATGCAGAAATCCTGTCTTTTTCAGTTCAGTGACTAAAGAACCTAATGTAGATTCTAAGGCATTATTAGGCCTACTGGAAATTTATCAGATTGAACTAACTTGGTGAAAGAACATGGCTATCACTGTCCTCTAAGCACCCAGCCCAGGTCTGACATACTCCTCCAACATGAGCTAAGTCGAGGTCATGCACTCTGAGGTCCCTGGCACCGAACCATAAGCTGCTCAGCTGAGTTGCCATTTGCCAACTGAGATTTCAGTGGAATGAGGCAGTACTAGACCACAGAGCTCCAGTATTTCCCAGGCGACATGACATGGCATTTACAAAGTACATAGGGCTGGTGTCTCAGGCAGACAGTATAGGTCTTATGCAGCTCACAGAACGATCTCATTTGTGTCCCCACCATTAAAAGAAGAGTTTTAACCCATTGTGAATATTTTTAAGATGCAAGTTTTTCACCAAAAACCTCCAGATTTCTCTTTTCTTTTGGAAAAGCAGAAGATCTAGAAATACTTGGCCTGCATTCCCATTATATGTTACCAGTCCAATACTGTAGGCATTTGAATCTATAACCTTACATAAATAAGTATATATTTTGTATGTAATCATTTGCTTACTGTTTATGCATTAAAGGGACAAGTACTTTGTTAAAATGATCCTGGTTTTCCTTGGAAAATTCCTCTGAGTCATTGATTTTCCAGCACTTTCTATACTTTTGAGTACAGGAACTTTTGAGAGCAGAAAGAAGAAAGTTCCAAACAGTATTTTTTCAAGTTCTTTCCTTATTCCACTTTAAAAACTCTGACACTTTGTGGAGATTGCTCTGATGTAGTTTTGGGAAAGTTATTTACTTCCTTTCCATTAGGAAGGTAGTCCAGACTTTTTAAATGTGCTTAAATAGCCCCAAAGAGAAGAACTTAGAACAGATCTTGGGTTCCAGGATCAGCTTTATCCCCAACCACTCAAGAATAGTTGGATAAATTCATTAACTTTCATGCCTCAGTTGGAAAAATGAGGCCAGGATAAGGGTTTAAATTTTATCCTAAGTAAGTGTGATGGGGAGCTTCTCAGGATTTTAAGCGCACAAAGGACATTTGCAAATTTAGATTTTAGATGATTGCTCTGGTTGCTACAGAAAAAAAATAGATTTAAGGGGGGTGGGGTGGGTAGAATAGAAAGAGAAAGACCAGTTTAGAAGTAGCTTAAGTTGCCCAGGCAAGAGATGATGGTGGTATATTAGTTACTAATTGTTGCTATAACAAATGAATGCATGACAGCAAATGAGTTAGTGGCTTATAATAAAAAAGAACTCTGGAGATCAGAGTCTGGTATGAATCTTACTTCCTAAAATCAAGGTCTAGGACAGGATGCACGTCTTCTGAAGGCTTAAGGAGAGAATCCATTCCTTTTCACAGTTTTGAGAGCCTGCTCACATCCCCTGGCTCATGGCTTTTTCCTCAACTTTCAAACGCAGTGCTATAATGTCTTTATACTTCTCTTGATCCGGGTTTTTTCTACCTTCCTTTTACAAGCACTCCTGTGATTGCATTGAGCTCATATCTTAAGAAATTTATTTATTCATTATTTTATTGTCAGTGAGTATATGCACTCACCAGAGAGAAAGCACCACCCAATAAGGCATGGTTATGCCACAATCCTATTTCTTCCATTTTTCCATCCCATCAGGAATTTGAGCATGTACACTCAATACCTAGAATGTTTCCTAAGCCACCAGGGCAAGGACTCAAACCACAATTGGCCACATAGAATCTGACTCCCAGTTCACAGCACTTAACCTCTGTGTTATAAGACTGGCCCCAGATCTTTATCACTTAACTACACCTACAAAGATCCTTTTTCCACATGGGGTAACATATTCATAGGTTCTGGAGCATAGATGTGTTTGAGAAATGATTATTCTGACCATCATAGGTGTAAATAATGAATACAAGAGGGTAGAGTTTGTATATATTTTAGAGGATTAACCTCTGTGTGCTATAGATTCCAGGCACTTGCCCAGAGTGTTTCTTCCCAACGTTACAAGCATTGGAACTTTTACAACAACCCTACCCCCCCTCCCCGCCCAGTGACAAATAACCTTCTTTTAAAAGATAGAGGATTGGGGCCAGACAATAGCATGGAGATAACCCAATGCTCTGAAAGGCTGTGGGAAGGTTCTAGGTTTGCATCTGGAGACCTCCCTGAACATGCTAGGGGTGTGCATGCCCATGGTCTGGGCTGGCTGAAGCTAGGCTAGGATTGTGGCATGGGGACCCTCTTGAGAGTGCCCATCTCTCTCATTCTTGGTAAGTAAATAAGTAAATAAACAAATAAACAAGTAAAACTGTAAAAATATTTTTTAAGATGAAAGTGAAAAGAAACCCAGATATAAGTGGTGCACATTATAAAGATGCTATGTCCCAAGGCTAGGACATCATAGGAGGCCCAGCTTGATTCCCAGTCAAACCTAAAGATTAGACATGGTGGCATGTGCCTGTGGTCCCAGCTACTCGGGAGGCTGAGAAAGGAGGATCATGACAGCAAGACCTTATTTTAAAGAAAAAAAAAAAAAAAAGGAGCAGTAACACAATGTCAAGCAAACAAGGGAAAAGTGAAATTGTGTGTGTGTGTGTGTGTGTGTGTGTGTGTGTGTGTGTGTGTATGTGTGCATGTACATGTGTATATACATATAGAAGGAGAGTGTAATACTTGGATTTTCCTCTCTGTTCCAAAAGTGGTTATCTGAGTGCTCTTGGATAATGCTCTCTGAGCCTCAGTCTTCTGGCCTTGTAGAAATGGTGTCAATAATGTCAACCCTGTATTCATGGAGTAGTCTACAGATCATATGGGATCTTGAAGGCAAAGGAACTTGGTTTAGAGCATAGGACTTGATGAAAGCAAGAATTAGTAACGAATTACCTCTTCAGCTGGCCCTGTGACGTGGTCATTAAGGGAGACAGATTCTACTTGACTGACCATGAGGTTCAAATTCCAGACCTGGAGGCTTAAAAAACATGCTAGGCACATTAGTGTGTGTGCCCCAAATCCTGACAGTATGGAGAAATGGAGATGGGATTGTGGCATGACCATGCTCCATTAGAGAATGCTTTTTCCCTTGCCCTCTTTCTCAGTCTCTCTCTATTGCAGTGCACACAATCTGGCAAAACTAAAAAAGAAAGGGACCAGCAGTTAGCATAATGGCTATGTCACTGGACTCCCATGTAGTTGACCACAGTTTGCGTCCCGGACCCGGTGGCTTAAACCTCACGCCGGGCACATGTGCATGCATGCCCAAGATCCTGAGAGAAAACAGAGGAGAAGGGATTACGGCATAGTCATCCCTCCTGGGGGGTGATTTCTCACTTTCTGTCTCTCTATCTCTCTCTGTCTGTCTGGCGAGTGCATGCGCCCCATAGCAAAAACCTCTCAAAAAAAAAAAAAAACTAAAAATGAAAAGAAAAAAAGAGAGAGAGAAACAAACAAACAAACAAACAAATCTGGATTTGAAATAAATCATCTATCTTCAGCTCCACCCAGCTATTCTGTCCTTGTTCCTCCCTGCAAAAGGAATCATTTCATGCAGGTTTAATATTGCTGCCAGATGGTCACAGGGAAGTCCATAGGATCACAGAGTTTTGGGAGACTAAGTAGATTATTCAATGTCATAAGGAAAATTATAAACAGTAAGAAGAGCTTCCAGGTATTCGGTGTTGCAGTGCAGGGTGCTCCATGTGCCAACCAGCTAGATGTTGTCTCATTCACTAAAGCTGATCAACACTTGCTCTGTGTGACAGGCACTGTACTAAGTGCCTTACGGGAGTTATTATCCCATGTCATTTCACACTAGGTACATGAGGTTGTCCACTATGATTCTCATTCACAGAGGACACCAAGTCTTAGAGAGCTTTAGCCACTAGCCAGATATAACACTGATAGAGCAGAAAGGTCAGATCTAAAGCCTTGCTTATCAGCACTCTGCAATACTGCTCCACCAGCCAGCTGTGTCTTAGATAGGAGTGTAAGAATCTACATGTTTTTAAAAACTAGCTACAAACATGATTAATGTGGGGTTTTTTTAGATTTAAGTCCTATTGCAACTGTTTTTTTAAATTGCTTATTTCTTGCTTTCATAAACAAGAGAGACAAACAGATAGAGACAAAGAGACAGGTACCCCAATAGGGTCCTTCATGCCACAATCCACCCCAAGCCCATGCCAGCCCAGATTGTGGACACAACGTGTTTAGGGTGATCTCCAGATGTGAACGTGAACTTCTCCACATGCGCAAGCTCCACTGTATTACCACTGTGCCACCACCCAGCCCCCACAACCATGTTTAATGAATAAAAAAGCCCGTGCTTGTAATGCCTGTGTACAAAGTTCTTGTTTCCATTATTTAATTTGAAATCTAGATGAGAACTTAAGTCCCATTTCATAGATACAGTAACTGAGTCTCAAAAGGTTCTGAACACTTTGTCCAAGACCACACAGATTACAAAGAGATCCTAAATCCCAAGGGCAAGTCTTCAGAATCTAAACTCATTTTAGCTTAGATAAAAGCACTTATGAAAAACACTTTCATTTCAGATCTCTTTACTTATTCCACTGAAAGACAACCACAACCCAGATTGGAAGTGACTAGTTCAAAGACACTCAACAAGCTGGCAAAGTGGCTAAGCGGAGAGGCTTGGACATCAGACGTTCCTGTGCTCAAATTCCACCATTCCATTTACCTGCTGCATGCCCTTGTAAGTCTCTCTTAAACTCCTTTGTTAAAGGCTATAGTTTGTGTACCTGTCAAATGGAGATAACAATACTGGCTGCAGAGTTTTGTGAAGTTTTAACCCAAAATTAAAAGTGGCCATTGTGTAGCAAATGATAGCTCTTAATGACACAGCTGGACCTAGAGTCCTGGGTTCTAGTTTCCCAACCTGATGTGTGTCCCAGCAGAACACCAGGTCTCTGCAAGTTTTGGTAATATTTAAATATGCAGTGACATAATATAATGGATAACGTGTTCTCTAAATCTAAGCAGTGTGGTTTCTGAAGCAGAATAAGCATACCAACTATATTCTCTTAGAGCTTCTATAACCTTAGCCAATCTCTTCCTATTTTAACAGATAGGGCAAGGGTCACCCTTCACAAGCCCAAATCCGATGGTACCATCATTCAAGTTAGGATAGATTGTGTAGTTACATGTTTTATAAGGCGAAAAGAAATTGGTTACATTTGGTATGCCTATGATACAGGGAAATGTTAATGTCTTTTTTAATAAAGTTTTTAGACAAAAAGAACCCTCATGTTGAATGTTTTATTATTCATATTAAGCTCCCTAAACTGCCCTGCAGTTCTTGTTTCATTTAAGAAATCTTAAATTTGAGACATAAACTTCCTGACAGTGTGAGTCCCTTTAAAGGTGATATATGCCCTGACAGCAGAGAAATAAGGCCAGTCGAGTGTTCTAACCACAGGATGGTAAAAGTCATGGTCAGGTTAGAAGAATCAATTAGAGTGGGAACGAGGCTGTGTAAATTTCAGGACTCAAATGGCAAAATATGAAGACAGGGCTGAATTTAAAGCCTTGTCTGATGTGATTGTATTTCATTTTCTGATTGGCCAGACAACTCTAAATGGGGTATTAAATTGGGTTTAAAAAAGCAGTTTCTCCTTTTAAAAACAATATGAAGGAAGAAAAAGGAGATCCAGGGAAGGGCAACAACAAATTTGAGGATTTATATGGGTGTTTGAGAAAAGACAGAAAGCCCGGAGAAAAATGTATTATTTGAAGTCGGAATTCTGGAAGGAGAGACTTAATGTCTCCACCCGCATCAGCTGAAAGGGTTGTATTTATAGCAGGCGCGTGACTGCCTGGCTGGGTCCCGGCCCCAACCTGGTGCAGCCAGCTCTGTGACACAAGGAGAATCTGTGCTGTGCGTTAAATCAGCTGCAGATCTGATGTTTATAAGCAAACAACAGCTTTGAATCTTAAAATAGATACCCAAAGGGTGTCCATGGTTCTCAACTTGTCTGACAGTGGAACTCAGGGAGGTAGAAGAGCATGCTGGATAAGGGAGGGGGACCTGGAATTTCTTGCATTCTTAGCACCAGCTGGGGCAAATATGACACCTCGCTGAGACTCAGTTTTGTCATCTATAAACTGGAGGGTACAAATTAGGCCTGATTTGCAAGGTTGTAATTAGGATTAAATTATATCAGCCAGTTAAGGCATTTAACACACCACCTAGTTCATAGCTAGTACTTGAAAAATGTTGGTTATTATTATCATATGATTATTATTCAAGATAGAAAAGAATTGCTACCTGACAAGAAGAGGAAAAGTACTAAATGTTTTCATCCCTTCTTTATTCCCTCCTCACTCTGCCCATCATTCCCAGACTTTATTCCCTCCTCACTCTGCCCATCATTCTCTGTTCTGTTAGACAATGTCTCCAGGAATAACTTGATCTTATATTGGTCTTATCCCCATTCTGAGCACACCAACTGTAATGACCAGAACAAACCAAACGAAGTGTTAGTGTAGTAGCAAGACCACTGAATTTGAAGGCTGAGGACCTACACTGTCACCTGTTTGTTAATGCCACCTGGAAACTGTCTGAGGAAATGAGGGTATCACTGTGCTTCTGTGAGACTCAGTTGCCTTATCTGTAAAATATGATAGTAAACTATGTCTTGCCTACCTTACAAGCCTTCTGTGGGGATCAACTATCTCCAGACGATATCAGGTGCCTTTAAATGGTAATACGATGTCATGGTAGGTAGCATTGCTATTACCACAACTCCACTTTGACACATATTTCGATAAATACAATTTTCCTAATGATTCTAACCTAGCTCACACTCTGCAAACTATTCCTTCTGTATTTTGCACTCTGGAAAAAAATTAAAAGGAGAAAACAATACAAGTGACAACACAATGACAATATATATGTCTGGGGTCTCCATCCCCAGGGCAGGCACCGCCACGCCTAAACCTAACTCTCACTGAACCCAGACAGAGCTCCGGGATCCTTCCCAAGATGGTGCTCCTAATATGCACCAATGTTTATGCTCAGGCCCTCCCATCACCATCAAGTCAAAGATCTCATGTAAAGACACCAAAAAGGAAAACACACAGGATAAAGTTCTAAACCCTGAATTCAGACTTGATTTCTATTCCCAACTCTAGCACTTATCTGGAAAATCACTCTGAACCTTCATTTTCTTATCTGAAAAATGGTAACATAAATGTCCACTTCATATAGAAACTGTGATGTTTTAACCAGAAATAGCTGCCAAATAATAAAATATCATTCATTGTTAGCTACTTTGTTAGCTATTATTACTGCTAATAGTTTACTTTTTCTTATTTAATATTCTTTGTAAAGTTAACTTCTCCTCTTCTTCCTTCCAAAAATCAAACAAATAAGCAAAAAGTGACCTATATTCACCTGAAAGGATCATGGAGTTTAAAGATAGGCACCCCCAGGACTGAATACCATTATTACTGTTGTTACAAATTATGCAATATTGAACAACTTGTTCTACCTCTCTTAACCTCAGTTTCCTCATTTATAAAAGGGGGAATATGGGAATATATTTTAGGACATGGGAAGAATTAAATGGGATAATATTCATAATGTACTTGGCCCACAGTGGACTCTGGATCAACATTCAAATATTAGTTGGAAAAGAATGAATGAATACTGGGCATAATAGGATCAACTTAAATCCATTGGAAACATTACAGAGGAAACATTTTCCTGAGAAGGTTAAAATAGAATCAAATGTCTGAGGTAGATTAAACTTTTTTTTTCTTTCTCTCCTCTCTCCTCATGTCAAATTTGTTTCCACAGGATTTCATCTGCATAATGGAATTTGCTGATTGTGAATAGATGGAGTGATGTGCACAGGAGCGTTTTCTGGAGGATAACGGCTGAAGGTTATTTATGTGTCATTTGTGGGGCCATCTTCCCTGATTTTTCGTTATCTTAGCTGTGCCAGGGAGTCCCATTCAGTTACCCACACGTGACCTCCATCTGAACATGATATGCTCTGTGACATGAAGGTTATGGGAGCTAAAGGGAATGTCTGTACTCCATACCTTCTCTGAGAAATCCCCAATGTTCATTCACCTATTAAAGGCACTGATGAACCCTACAATTAATGTATTACTCCAGTGTATCTAACCACAGATACCTTTGTTCAGGTTAATTCTTTCTTTACATCCTCCATAATTGCTACATGGAAAATGCTGAGTTCCCCCAAATGACCAAAAAAGGTAGAAACAAAATTGGAATATTTACTATGATTATCAGGCAGTGCTAACTGAAGACATAGCAAAAGACAAAGTCAATCAAAAACTACATTATCTCCTATTATGAGTTTGCATTCCCCCAAAAGATAAGCTGGGGTCCTTTCCCTAGTATGCATAAATATGAACTCATTTGGAAATAGGGTCTTCACAGATGTAGACAAGGTGAGGTCATACTGAATTAGGATAAGCCTAATGACATTTTTATATAATGTCCTTATAAAGAAGAGAGATTCAGAAATGCACAGAGCAGACACAGGGAAGAAGGATATGTGAAGATAGAGGCACAGATGAGAGTTACCCTGCCCATAAGGCAAGGACATCAAGAATTTCCAGCAACTGCTGAACTGCTAGAAGCTGGAAGAAACAAAGAAGGATCTTATCCTAGAGGCTTTAGAGAGAGCATGTCACTAACGACTACTTTACTTCAGACTTCTGACCTCCAGACTATGAAAAAAGGAACTTCTGTTGTAAGCTACCCACTTGGTGGCACTTTGTTAAGGTAGTCCCAGGAAACTAATGAACAGATTTTTTTTCCTACATTCCTGAATGTTCCTTCTCAGTCAACTTTCGAAGTCTCTACTTATCTCCCTTATCATTATATATTGGAGTGCCCCACATGGAAGATCTTGAATGCTTTCTCTGTTGTAGCATAATTGCTACATAGTGATGACTGGACCTTGGCTTCAAAGCCATGTATATGGTGATAAATCCACATTGTATAATAAAGCCGTATGTAGTATGTCCAAAATGGAACCCTAATCTTATCCAAAAAAAAAAAAAATACAGAAAACAACTGTGCTGTCCCCCTAGCATCTTCATCTCATAAATGAACTATTAGTTCCCTAGTTCAGAATTTTATCCCACATATTTTTCTTTGTGCCTAGGTCAAACATCTGGGAGTTGTCCTTGAGTACTCTCACTTCTCCAATTTCTCCCATCATTCCATTAGCATATTCCATTGAATCTACCTTTGTGGCACATCCAGCATTTAATTGTCTTTACCACCTCTAACCCTCCCACATCTGTTGTGGAGGTCTCCATCATCTCACTTACATGAATGCACAATGAGACCCTCAATTGGGTCTTTGCTTCTATTTTCATACTTAACTGTATATTCTTGACACAGGAGCCACAGCCAGCACAATAAAGTATAAATCCGTGTTAAGCTTCTTGTTAAGGAATTTCCAAAAGCTTCACATCCCCATAGAAAAAAGTCCTAAGTCCTTGCCAAAGCCCACCAGTCCAATCCCTACTTACCACTTGGACTTAATTTCTCCCACTCTTCCCCTAGCCCAACCTTAGCTACACTAGCCTTCTTGAGATTCTCTAATGAACAAGTATGTCGCACCTTGAGACTTCACATTTGTTGTGGCCTGAGCCTAGAGGACCCTCTACCTATCCACATGCATATCCTCTTGCTTCCATCAGGTCTTTATTATAGCACCTCTTTATAAAGCTCTTTGGTGGGACCAGAAGTTAGCATAATGGCTATGTCGCTGGACTCTCATGTAGTCGACCATGGTTTGAATCCTGGACCCAGTGGTTTAAACTCATGGTGGGCACGGGTGCGTGCATGCTCAAGATCCCGAGAGGAGAATGGAGAAGGGATTGTTGCATAATCATCACCCCTGGGGGGTGATTTCTATCTTTCTGCCTCTCTGTCTCTGTCTGTTTGGCAAGCACATGCACCCTATAGCAAAAACCTCTCCAAAAATAAATAAATAAATAAGTAAATAAATAAATAAATGAAAATAAATAAATAAAGCTCTTTCCTTATGACCTTGTTGAAACTGCATCCTAGCCCTTCATCATGCTCTTCTCATGGCCCTGATTTATCACAGGCTATCACATCGGGTGTCTGTATGTGCATGTGCCTTCCCCAGTAGAATGTACACATCAGAAATGGAGGTGGAGACTTTGTCTCATCCCCTGCTGTGTTCTCAGTCCCAGTAAAGTTCATGGCACAGAGTAGGTGCTCAAAAGTGTTTGTGTAATAATTAATTTTTTCCAGAAGATGCAGGGAACGGGGAAATTACATATTATAGGCAAAAACAAAACAAAAACTCCATCAGTTTACCACTCTCAATTTGAGCCATAAAAGCAAAAGGAAAAAGAAGGCAGTAATTTTCTTGAAAACAGAAATGAAGTCTTTTTGGATTATGGGAGCTATCTCTTGATTTGCGAACAACTCACAATTTCTAAAACCATTCCCTTTGTGAGCCATTTAAATCTTCTTTGCCTTGTTTTTCACCTGTGAAATGTGGATAAAAATTGTTTAGAATCCACAGGACAATATTTCTAAATTGGTATACAAGTATGACCTACTTTGAGAAATGTGAAAGCCGGGCCCACTGCATAGCCTAGTGGTTAAGAGGGCTACATCCCACATGGTTTGATCCCATAGTTTGAATCCCAGCTCTGGCAGCTTGAAAACACACTGGATGTATGTGCATGCATGCTAAAATCCTGATGAGATGGAGAAATGGGGGAAAAAGGATTACAATGTGACCATGCTTCAGTGGGTGACTTCTACTCCTCTCTTTCTGGCAAGCACACACTCCTTCTGGCAATTAAAAGAAATATAGACTCTCTCTGTTAATTTTTTATAGTATTTCAAGGCAAGTTTTCAAATAAAACTTTTATAACACTTTGTTATACTTGTTACATTGTCAATTAACCTGGACACTTTCCAGTCATTCTTTATTTAAAACTCCAGTATTCCTAGGAGGAAGATACTATCATAATTCCCATTTTACAGATTAGAAAACTTGAAGAGAAAGGAGGAGAAGGAATTGAGATGGGGCTATCTTCCTTGGTGGGTGGGTGGAGGGTGATTTCTCACTCTCTCTCTCTCATCTCTCTCTTTCTCCAGTGAGCACACATGCCCTACAGCAAACTTAAATAAATAAATAACATATGACTCATTTCCTTATATCAACTAAAATATGTTCAATATATGATATAAACCATCAGAGCACATTCCCATAATGCCTAAAATGACTACAAATGATGGAATAAATTGTGCTATGTTTGTATGTACATGTCCATGAATGCAGTTCAGAAGAGTAGAGGGTTTGCGTTGTGGCTTTTTCCCCCCCCTAATTATTTGGTGGCTTTTTTGGTAACATCTTTTGGAGATTAAGCCCAATTAGGAAGCAGATGGCACCGAAATATTGTCAAACATATCGGATCAGCAGCAAATCACTGACTTAATTATGTAAATAATTAAAATGTATATTTACACCTGATCGTCCAAATGAGGGTGAAAAGACTGATTTCAGGGTTGGTTATGAGCACTGGCAAAGAGTCAAGTCAAAAAAAAAACCTCACATCCAAGTTATTGCTTCGGTGGCTCTTCCACATTCTGTCTTTGAGGGCATTTGAGAGACAGAATCAAGAACCAAATGACAAGGAAAATACTATCCTCTGAAAAATGCCAGAATTGCAAAGCTGGACTTGCTAGCGAGATCTCTTTAAGGAGTGAAATGGACAGAGCATTGCTATAAGAGAAAAAAAAATGCCTCTTGCTTCCTCACTACCGCCCACAGACTCCTACACCCTATTCCAAATCTACCACTAATTTTGCCTACCTTTGGCCACCCATGACAGTGTAGCAATAACACAATATACGATTTTAAAGCCATCTATTTAGGTTTCCGGTTCGTGTCCCCAGGTCCCCCTGTATTCTCTATGGGCATGCATACGTGCATTTGATCCTGGCTGGTTGGTTGAGGCTGGCACTGGACTACAACATGGAAACCCTGGTGTGTGTGTGTGTGTGTGTGTGTGTGTCAGGGTGTGGGGAGGTCCATTGTCTCTCTCTCTTAGAAGAAATAAACATATGAAAAAAATCCACTTCTCTTGGGAGCCATACTCTTAGCTACCTTCCTACCTCTTTACCAAAAGAGTGACTGGTACCATAGTTAAGAAATAGGTTTTGAAAAAAGACTTGTGTTCAAGGTTTCAATTTATCACCTGACACAGTTTTACCATCTGTAAGAGGGGACTATACTAAGTCAAAACTGTGTGATGTGCTTCCAATGAGCTTAAGTGTGTGCCAAGTTTCCTCATACACAACATTATTTATTCCTCACAACATTTCCATGTAATTCACTCCTTTTTATAGAGAAAAATAAAACTCTAAGTTTAGAGAAAGTAAACAACTTGCTCGCAGTAGTAGTTCAGATGACATTTTCCTGTTTTGTGATACAAAAGCTAAAGTAATAGTGACCGAATGGCAAAAGAAATTCACTGTTCTTTAGGAAATCTAGGCAGTCCAGAGCATTTTCCAGGGCTTCATGACCATCAAGGGCTAATTCTTCCTATTTGTCTCTCTTACACCTTCAACACTTCCACCTCACAGTTCAAGATGACTAGGCTGGCTTCAGTTGCAATGTTCACATTGCAGATACTAGGAAGGTAAATGGCATGCCCCTTCACTTTAAGGACAATTCAGAAGGGACATACTGCATTAGACAAAGCTTGATCACGTGGCCATGCCTACCTACAAAGGATATTTCTAAATAAGATCTCTCTCTCTCTCTTTTATTTTTTAGAGGTTTTTGCTATAGGGCACATGCACTCACCAGACAGACAGAGAAATAGAAAGCGAGAAATCACCCCCCGGGGGGATGGCCACACCTCAATCCCTTCTCCTCTCTTCTCCTCTCGGGATCTTGGGCACGCACACACACGTGCCCGGCATGAGTTTAAGCCACCGGGTCCAGGACTCGAACCGCGATCAACTACATGGGAGTCCAGCAACATAGCCATTACACTAACTGCTGGTCCCTGTAAATAAGATCTTTATTTCAGGCAGTCTTGTGACTAGCTGTGGAAGCCAGCCTCTAAGATGGCCTCCACCAGTCTTTGCTTCCTGATACAAAGGGCCTTGTGTAGTCCTCCCCTACATTGACCATGTGGCCAACAGAGTACACTAAAAGAGATGGTGTGTGACTCCCAAGGCTAAGCATAAGAGGCATTGCAGTTTCTGCCTCGGTCTCTTGGATTGTTCACTTGGGTAAAGTTCACCACCATGCCATGTGGCCATTCAGACAACCTTGTAGAGAGCTGCATATGTAAAGAAATGGAGCCTTGACTTGTTTGTCATGTGAGTGAGTTGGCTTGGAAGTGTCAAGCCTACAGAGAGAGTCAACACTCAGATGACTACAGATCCAATGGATATGGTAGACCTTGAGCCAAAAACACCAAAACAAGCTGTTTCTAAGTTGCTGATGCACAAAAATCATGAAAAATAATTCATCTTCATTGATGTTTTAGGTCACTAATTTTTGGGGTGATTCACTACACAATAGGTAATCAAATAACCAGCTAACACTTCCTAGCTCTATTATGAAGAAGGAAGGAGAAAACAGGTATCAGGAAACAATGAGCAATCTCTGCTCTATTTCACACACCCTTAAATGTAACAAAGGTAGGATTTAAACCTGCCTGCTCCTCCATCTTTGTACCAGAAAGTACTTAGAAGTCCCAGCTTCAGAGTCGGAGGATCCTGTGTTTTTAACTAATATTCCAGATGTTTAATGCCCTTCTCTGGATTCCTGTAGTGTATATCATTCTCAGTAATCAATTTAATCTTAAATTGTAGGTTGTGTTGTCCTGTTTTCTCTAATCTTTCAGTATGGAAATATTTTCGCCCTTCCCCATTTTGAACAAAGAAGTCCATGTTCTCTCTCTCTCTCTCTCTCTCTCTCTGTTCCTTTCCTTTTCCTTTTCTTCCTTCCTTCCTTCCTTTACCTTGTGAGCTGCTATTTTCCTAAGAATTCAGATAGAGCTGTCTATCCGTTTATTCATCCATCCATCAGTTCAGCATTTAGCTATCCATTTATTCACTGAGGGTCTACTACTATTCAGGTAATACTAATCATCTTCAATACTTCCTCATTGCCAGCCTGGACAAATCCATATATCTCAGTGGGACACTCAAGACTCTGCGGAGTCTCTCTCTGCCCTGCTGTTCAGCCTCATCTGCCACTATTTCACTCATTTTCCAGTTTCCATGAAGACCTTTGTCTTCCAAATCAGCCTGTCATGTTTCTACTTCTGTCCCTTCCCCATGATCTTTTTTCTGAGAAGATAATTTCTTGCTAAAAAATCCTTATTTTTCATTCCAGATTTTGCTTAGAAGTCCAAGTTTTAGAGTCAGGTAACTTCAGAACCCAACTAAAGGTTGTTGCTTACCAGATTGGGTAAGTTATTCAACTCCTTTTAAAGTCTTTTCTTACCTATGATATGGGGACAAGAACTTGTCATGCGATTTTTGAATGAATTAAGTAAAATATGTGATCTGTATAATATATGAATACAGTGCCTAGAATATAAATGCTCAATACATGTCAGTGACTGCAATTATCAATAACTTCTTTGAAAGAGTTATAGTGAAAGAGCCACCACATGTCTGTGCTTTACACTATAGCTGAAAAGTGCTCTTATGGACATAATTGCATTTGATATTCTCTGTGAATTCAAAAAGATCACCTGTTTACAGATTCAGGAACAGACTCAGAGGGGCAAAGTGATGAGGCCAGAATCACAAATTAGCTAATGAACTGTATCAATTTCCAACTCCAATCACTGGGTTTGCTTCCCCTATCTGAATATTTACTCCCCAGCTTAATCAAAGGACAGGATTGCTTGAACTAGAATCTCTTTATTTATGAATCCTTTTTTTGAATCAGTTCTACCAGCCCTCAAAGATAAATTGGGCTCTACAGGAAGCCACAGCCTTAGGAGACACATGGAGCTTTGGGAGTTGTCAGAGCTGCTGATGAGCAGCCACCTTACATATGGCCCACTCTTTCTTACATGGGCAGATTCCAGAGCTCACAGCTCTGTTGCCAGGCCTCAGAGCCCATTTTATCTTCTGGGTGGGGCAGGGACAATATGGAAGGATAACCAAAATAAAATCCAGTGAAATCTTGCCCTTCCTTCTGGTCTTCCCTTTTTAAACTTTTTTATAGTCAAAGTTCAACCAATCAGATAATATTTTCTGTAATGTGTGAATTCCAAAAGGTAACTGAGAATGACTAAAATGTTTAGCTAAGACAACCTTAAGAGTAAGAAGGACTTTGTTAACATCAGTTCTGTTTCTAAAAGAATGGGCTATAGGAAGAAAAGGATCTGCAACAGAAGTATTCACCACAGAGTATGGGAACACATTCCCAAACCTAGCTGTGCTGTCAAAGTACCCAGTGACATTTTTTTCTTCTAATGCACCTTTTTTTTTTTCAATTTCCAACTAATTTTATTCAAAATTTTGTGTTCGTTTCCTGTACCAATAAATACTATACAAAACAATGTAAAAATGGCTACCATTTTTTCTCCCCTGCTTTCCCCACCTGGGGACAACCTCACTTGGGTTCTCCTTCCAGACTTGGTCCAGCAAATGAGATTGAGTGACATGTTATAGCTCCTACAATCATCTTCAAAGGAGTTCAGCTGGGGTTAGGGAGAGCCTCTGGGTCTGGAGGTGACTAGGTTAGGGAAATGGATTAGTGTTTTTTGGGAGAAGAAACAGTGCCTGGGGAAAGA
>NW_006203694.1:1001916-1030365 GCF_000334495.1 Tupaia belangeri chinensis
AAAGAAAAGGGTGTCTCAAATGTTCACATTTCCTTCTTTTGTCTCAAAAAGTGACATTTATTCAAAGAAAAAAGAAATGAAAAGGTGTCCATCCCTTGGCTCCCTTCCCTCCCCTCTCCTGTTGCTCCCTCTGCCCTCCCCAGGATGGAACCCTGGCTGGGACAAGGTTGCAGGACAGGCCCTCTCAGATGAGGTCAGTAATGTTGAGGGGTAACTCCTCAATGGAAGTGTTAATAGCCATGCCCATACGGCCAGATCATCCGCCACAGCTGATTCTGTGGATATAGTTTTCCCTCTTGGTGGGAAAGTCATTGTTGATGACTAAAGAAATTTGCTGTTCAATGACATCTCTGGCCAGCAGGTCAGTGGTGACCAATACTGTACGGGAGCCAGAATGGAACTTCCTCATGGCTATATCTTGTTCCTTTTGGCCCATATCTCTTAGCATGGCAAAGACAGTGAAGTCTTGGGTGTGCATGTTCTCAGTGAGCCAATTCGCCTTCCTTAAGGTTTTGATGAAGATGACCACCTGGGTGGTGGTCAGGGTTTCATACAAGTCACACAGCATGTCCAGCTTCCACTCCTCTCATCCCACATTGATGTAGACTTGGTGGATACCCTCCAGGGTCAACTCTCCTTTCTTGACAAGAATCGAAACAGTGTCCCTCCTGAACTTCTTGGTCACCCTAAGCACATCAGAAGGCATTGTAGCTGACTGCAAAACCATCTGAGTGTTGCTATTGAGTTTTTAGAATATGTCATAGATCTGGCCCTTGAGTCTACAGCGTAGCACCTCATCAACTTCATCCAATACAAACATCTTGATATATTTGGGAGACAGGTATCTCTGGTTAAGCATATCAAATGTGCAGCCAAGAGTACCCACAAAGATGTGGGGAGCTTCCATTTGCAGCTTCTGCACCTTAGCACACATATTGGTGCCCCCAATGTGAGCATGACAAGAGGTACCCAAGTAATCTCCTAATGCCATGACCACCTTTTGTATCTGTTGAGTCAATTCTTGAGTCGGTGCCAGGACCAAAGCCTGGGTGGCCTTTATATCTAATTCTATCTGCTGCAAAATCAATACACCAAATGTGCATGTTTTTCCAGTCCCAGATTGGACTTCAGCAGTCACATCATAAGTCTTGATACAAAGAAGAATTACTCTCTGCTATATGGCAGAGGGCTTTTCAAAATCATAGGCATAGATGACATGGAGAAGGTTCATGTTATTAAACCTGTCAACAATCTCATTCCAGTTACCCTCGATGACGCGTTCAGGTTCCATTCCTTCAGGACCATTGTCTCTGGATTGGGAATCCAGACATGATCCTTAGAAACTCTCTCCTAATGCATTTAACCTACAATCTACCTGGAATTGATTTTTGTATATACTGTGGGTAAAAGTCAAGACATTTTTGTTTGTTTTTTTATTGTATATATTTAAAATGTGCAACATGATATTTTTAACATTTTTATAGTTATTTACTTTATTTGTTTTATAATTTGACCAGAGAGAAACACAGAGAGAGAGGAAGAGAGAGGGAAAGTGAGAAAGTAAGCTGCCAATTCTGGGACTCAAACTGCGGTCAACCATATAGGCGTCTAGTACCTTAATTACCACATCACCTGCCGGCCTCAACATGATGTTTCAATATATAGATACAAAATTATGTGATCACTACAGTCAAAGAAATTAACATATCCATCACTTGCTGAGATTATTTAAATATATAGTCTCAGGTCCAGCCTCATACCCTTTTTTACAAATTAATTAATTTCTCCCATGAGAGATAAAAAGAGAGAGAAACAGTTGCCTCCCAATAAGATCTCTGTGCTATTACCTACCACTGCCTCAGCCAGTCAGGATCACAGGTGCACACAGACACAACCAGTGCATATAGGGAGACCTTGGGACAAGAATCCAGGACCTTCCCACGTGACTTCATCATTGCAGGGTGTCAGGTTACCACTGCACCATAGCAGCTAGCCCCTCAGACCTTTTATTTTTTATTTATTTTTAAAATTTAATTTATTTATTATTATCATAATCTTGCTTATATTACATTGTCCCCTCAGACCTTTTAAATCTAAATATTTAGCTATGGGATCTGTGAGTCTGTCCCTTTCACCAGACTCACCCCAGGTGATTCTGATGGACATCCAAGTTTGAAATTCATGAGTCTAATTGGCAAGAATTCAAGGGAATTCAAGCATTGAAGTGAAATTGGATCAGACATGATTTTTTTCAACTGAGTTCCTCCCTGGAGGAGTGAGGACAAGGGGTGGGAATCATGGAAAGGAGTGGTGATGGGAAGGAAAGCACAGTGTCTAGATCCCACCTCCTAGTTTTAATCAGAGCACACTACTTTCATCTCTTTTGTTCATTTATGCTTCCATGAAAGATGAATTTGAACAAAGGATGCACTCACTTAAAAAAAAAAAAGTGAAAGCTGCCAATATGGATGACCTTTAATTCATTTAATCAATAAACAGTTACTGAGTGTCTGCTGTATGCCAGCCTCTGTGCAAAATCAAAGCTGAGTCAGACATGGCCCCTCTTCCCTGAACCTCACAGTTGAGAGGGAAGAGAGAATGACTGAGCCTTTCAGATGCACTGAGACTACCACATTAACAGAGGGACAAGAAAGAACACAGTGTCAGCTGTATCTTAAAGATTGTGCAGGAATTCTTTAGTTATAAGGGAAAAAAATAGAAAAAGGAAGTAACACATGCAAAGGCATTGTGATAGTTTCAAGTGTCGATATGACTGGACTAAGAAATGCCTAGCAACTTGACAAAATATCAATCTGTGTATGTCTGTGGAAATGCTTCCAGTGTGAGTCTGAGTAAACTAGGTGGGAAAGATTCATCCTTGATGTAAATGGGCACCATCCTATCAAGAAGGGACCCAGAGAGAATAAATATAGAGGGCAGATAAGTCTCTTTTGTGAAGGTGGGATAGATTTCTGCTGCCGTAGATATCAGAACTCAAGGCTCACTTTCCTTTGGACTCCAGGATTTACAACAGTGCCCTCTCCCACCCTCCATCCAGGTTCTCAGGCTTTCAATGTCAGCTGAGAGCTTTTGCATTGGCTTCCTTCTGGGTCCTTCAGACTTGGACTGAGTCAAGTTACCAGCATGTTAGGCTTTCCAGGTTGCAAAGCTGGTTCTCCTAATCAATTCCCTGTCATAGCCATAAACATGTCCTATTGGTTTGTCTCTCTAAAGAACCCTGAAGAACATAGGCATGAAGGCCTGAAGGAATGGGAATGGTTTAAGCACTTGCACATGGCTCAAGCATAAGGCATAGAGCAATGAAGCCACAAGTTGTCTGGAACCTTGAGCCAGCCCTATTTTCTTTCTGAGCTCCAGTTTCCTTATTGACTAAGTGAGGGGATATGAATTAATGACCTAGAGAATCAGAATCAGAATCTTTGGATTGTAAATAATTCTTTTTGACTTCCTAACACAGTGGTTTTTGTACCCTGGGAGAGAGATTTGCTTGTTGTAACCAGGAAGGTGCTACTGGCAGTGAGTAGTAACCATGGAGGTTACTAAACATCTTACAATGCACAAGATAACTCCTCAAAATTAAGAATTATTTGGCCCAAAATATTGATAGAGGAGACCCTACTCTAGAGCTATAGAAAAATACCCAAACTTCTCATCGTAGTACTCAAGGTCACTGGCACAAGGACTGATGGTAAGTATGGCTACTAAAACCAGGTAGGGAAGAATTGAGAAGGACTTCAGTGCCAACCCTACTCTTCCACCATGATGGCATCTCACCAACAAAGGGCCTTGGAGGTCATATCCTATAACACAAGTCGGTAACCTAAGCTCAGAAAAGGACCAATTTGTTCAAGATTTTAGATCCAGTTAATAGGTAGAATCCAGTTTTCCTGAATCTAAAAGTGACATGCATTCTAATTTTTATTTTCTTTATTGTCAAAAGGCATGTATGCTGGCAAGAGAAAGATAGGATACTCCTTAATGGGGTGTGGTCACACCACAGTCCTTTTTATCCATTTCTCCATTCCATCAGGATTTGGACATGCACATGTACCTGGTATGCTTTTCTAAGCTGGTGGGGTCAGAATTCAAACCATGATCTGCCATGTGGGACCCAGTTTCCTCTGCACAGCACTTAACTGCTGTGCTACCCAGTCAGCCCACCCTTTCCACTTTCTGCTTTGGTCTCACAGTCACATTGTCTCTCTTCCCTAGTCAGCATGCCACAGCAGTGCTGTCTGTGTTCTGTCAAATCCCTGTGGGTTTTTCACTTCCACTCCTAGCTGGTGGCTTGATCAATGAAGCCTCCATGCTTAAGATTTTCCCAGGAGACCTGTCAGAAGAAACTAGAAGAGTATCTGCCCACACTAGAGCCTCAACACCGAGTTGGTTGTGAATCTGGAGTAAGATTCAAATTCAAATAAAGCCCCACTACTGGGAGCAGAATGACTTCAAACAATTTACCTCTCTGAGCTTTAGTTTTCTCACCTATAAAAAGAGGCCCATGAGAGTCCCTGCCTCAAAAGATTTTTAAGAAAACGCACATGAAGTGCTCAGCTGAATGCAAGGAAATACTGAGTAGGTGGTGGCTATGATAATGTCTAAAAAGATGCCCACCTTTATGGATCTCATCTAGGTACAACAAGAAGAGATAACTGTAGTGATGTTTTTTCCCTCCAGAATCCAACCTTCCTCTCACACACTATACAGAAGTTTATCTGCTAAATGAGTTCCAGGGAGAAAACAGTCCTTCCTGACTGCTGCTTAAGAAGTCCATTGCTATTCTGAAAATAAGTAATAATTTTGATTCTTGAGATGAAAGAAGCTCCTGGAATTTTTAATGTAAACCTATCTTCAGCTAATGAAGAAAGTTCTACTTGTACCATGACATTACATATGATGTACTCTGATACCCTCACACATGGTGATTCCTGGCCAGAACATGATGACCTATGCAGACTGGGTCATGTCAGACCCCCTCCCTTATCTCAGCTTCTGTCTTACAGATGGATACTGAAAAGCCGGGCTAGATCCCTGTGTGCTCCGAATTAGCCAACCCCATGTCTCACAGGGACAATTTGCAAAACTCTTTACCCCTGGTTAGCCATCAGCTTTATGGCCCTTCTCTCCTCCCAATCCCCAATTTACCCTTTCTAAATATCACCCAGTAACACAAATTAATAGTCCTCATACTTAACACACTTTCATCTGGCCCCAGAAGAAATGTTACAAAGAAAAACCTTCCAGCCTATTATTCCCAAATTCCAAATTCATTCAGTTAAAAGAAAATCAATTTATTAAGCATTAACCATAAATGTACCAAGCTCCATGCTAGACACTTAGGAAACAGGAATGAAAAGCAGACAAGGCCCTTACCTACAAGTGACTTGGGGCATAGGGGAAATGAGGACTTCATAAGCAAAGTATACTCTTAAATTAATATCACAAGGGGACCAGCAGGTGGTGTAATGGTTACTTCACTGTACACCCACATGGCTAACTCTGGTTTGAGTCTTAGACTTAGAGGCTTGAAACACTCTGGGTACCTATGCATGTATGCCCAAAATCCTAATAGGAAAATGAAGGAGAAGGGATTGTCGCATGGCCATCCCTCAGGCGTGTGTGTGTGTGGGGGCTGGGGGGATGATTTCTCATTTTCTCTCTTTGTCTCTCTCTGTCTCTCTGGTGAGTACAGGCACCCTATAGTGATTTTTAAAAAATAATAGCAAATAAGTGTGTGTGTTTATATATATATAAAATCTCAAAAATAAAAAAAAAGAAATTGACAACACAGGGATGAGAAGAAATCATGTAGATGAATTAGAGAAAAAAGGCAAGGCAGAAGGAACAGCTCATGCAAAGTAATGAAGAGTGACCATGTTGACTGAATAGAATTAGAAGCTGAGGCTTACTAGAAGGGAAGGAGAACAGTGGAAGGTATGAGAGACGAGGCCAGAAAAGGAAGGACTAGATCATGAAAGTTTTCATAATTCGTAATTTTGAAGAATAAGAGTTCTTCCTATGTTCAATAGGAAGCCACATCTTTTTTTTTTATTTTTATTTGGAAGCCACATATTTCTATACATAGAATATCCATAAAATTTAATATAAATTTACTGAATGTTTTCTATATGTTCAACCCAGCCATAAGTGGAGAAGAGGAGAGAGTATAAATTATAGTATAAAACAGAATCATTGATCTCTCTGTGGACAGGACAATACAATTCTTCAAGCTGAGCTTCAAAATAGGGGTCAAATTTCAGGACCCTGAAACGCAGGGACATATACTTGATTTTGTCTAGAGAGCTGGCTGTTAGCACAATGCTTAGAGGAAAGTGGTACCCAGTAAACAGGGGATGAATGACAACAAAAGGTGTGGTCCTATGACAGAGGCACCAGCACATGCCAAGAAAGGTGGGAGACCAAATCAGACAAACTTCTGTCAGGGAATCTTCTTTGAGGAGTCAAGACTTGATGGATGGATAAGAGGAAGGGGAGAGCATTTTAGGCAACATAAATTGCACATGGAAAGGTACCGAAGAGAAGGGATAATCTCAGAGGGCAGTGGTTAAGTGCTATGTATTGGGAACTGGATCTCTCATGACTGACCATGGTTCAAATATTGGCCACAGTGGCTTGCAAAACACTTGGTGTGTGTGCTTGCTCAGAATCCTGATGGGTTGAATAAACGGAGGAAAAGGAATTGCTGTGTCACCAAACCCCATTAGGAGATGCTCTCTCTTTCTCCCTCTCCCTCTCTTCTCTCTCTGGCAACTAAACAAATAAAGAAGGGTGCAAATGAGAGAAAGGTCATGGGTAGACCTGGGTTATGGAGACTAGACAGACAGGAATGGATTATTTGTTCTCAGGAGTTTTGCACAGACAAGGTGATTTTGAGTATTGGGATTCCTAAGAGACAGTGGGAAGTCAGTTTATTTGCAATATACTGGGGAGTCAACACAGATTCTGAAAACAGAAAAAACTATGGTGAATAGCATGTTTAGGACACAGAGAGCTGAATGTTGAGAAGTCAGATAGAAAGGACAAAACCAGAAGGAAAATACTGACGTCAATTCAATAGAATGTTCAGGGAGCCAATAGTAGGTTAAAATGGACAGAGCTTATGTTAGATACAGGATAGCGCTGGAGATTCAGCCTGAAAAGGAAATAAAACCAGGTTCAAAAAGCCCCAGTGTGTCATGGTTACTCCAATCCCCCCAAAATAGGAAGGGATAGTCTATAATTTGATTGTTTAGATTCTAGGACACCAAATAAGTCACAATAACTAGTGAATGGGACACCTCTGAATCAAATAGGTCTAGACCAGCAGTCAGCAAACTATGGCCTGTGGGCCAAAGACTAAAGATAGTTATTTTAATTTTTGAATGAATAGAAACAATCGAAAGAATAATATTTCATGACATATGAAATTTATTTTTTAAAAAAGTATTTAATTTAATTATTGTTATTATTATTTTAATTTGACAAGAGAGAGAGAAAGAAAGAGAAAGCAAGTCACCAGGTCTGGGACTTGAACCACGACTGGCCATGAGGGATTTCAGCACCTTAACTACCAGCACCTTAACTACCACACCACCTGCTGGCCCCCATGACATATAAAATTTAAAATCAAGTCCATAAATAAAGTTCTACTGGGACACAGCCATGCCTACTTGATTAGAATTACCTATGGCTGCTTTCCAGCTACAAGGGTTGAGTTGAGCAGTTGCCATAAGATTATGTGTTCTACCCTGGCAAGTACATAAAAATATGTACTATCTAACTCTTCCAAAAAAATAATAATTTCTCACTCTGGTCTAAGCTGTGATCTCTTAAGCACAAGACTTGCTTCTTCATGTGTTTTTGCTACCAATTTTAGTTTACTCTCCAAGAAGGGATCTTTTGCCATTCAGTGTTACAGAATGAACTTAAAAACCGAAACTTGAGTGTCAATGACTCAAGCTTCATTCAATGGTCAAAGAATGGAGAAGCAGGAGATAAACTCACAAATCAACTTCTTGCTTGTCTTGAGCTGGAGGGTTTAAGATACAATACATCAGGGACCAGCAGATGGTATAGCACTGGATTCCCACATGGCTGACCACAGTTCCAATCCTGGCCCCAGTGGCGTGAAACTCACACTGGGTGTGTGTGCATGCATGCCCCAAATCGGGGAAGAGAATGAAAGAAAAGGGATTGTGGCCTGAAGGAGATGAGTAGGAGGGCTGTTTCCTCATTTTCCCTCTCACTTGTCTCTCTCCAGGGAGCGCACACACCCTAAGGCAAAATATCTCTTTAAAAAAATAAAGATACAATAAACAAGATAATGGGGGGGAGGGGAAAGATAGGGTAAGGAGAAGGAATATTCCAAGTTTTTCCTAGAAAATATAGGGACTTCTCAGAATTCCAAACTCCACTTCTGCTTTCTCTTTTTAAGTTTTCTTCAGTGCTTTCCTAGAAAATTATATGCATTCATTGCTCTGGTAGGTGTGTCATTTAGTATGAAAATAATATTATTATGAGGTTTGAGGTCTTCCAGATGTCATTTTGGTGGCAATCTTGAATCCTACTGAGTTAGATTTGTTCGTTCGTTTGTAAGGGAGGGATTTATCTTATATCAATAGGGTTACTTGAGAAAACACAATTAGGGAGGGGCAGGGATATGCAAGAGCAGAGATGACATGGTGAGTGACATTTCCACATCTCCCATGGGGTCAAGTCTAAGTATATAAAAATCCCATTTACAGGTTTGGGCTAAGAGAGAGCTCACATTACCATATTCCCGTGACTTTGCTTGTCCGTTGTTGTGGTTGACCACATTACATTTTACCTAAACACCTTGTAGGGAGGAGGTCTGATTTCGGACAAGAACTAGAAACTTGTAGGTTTTCTTTGCCTACCTGCTCAAGCTTCTCCAGTAAATCATAACAAAGGGCTTTAATCTAGGGAGTAGCCCAATGAGGTCCTCTTCGTATGTGAGATCACATACGAGGAGGACCTCACTATTGCTCAGCATGAGGGTGATTTGGGAAGGATGTGATATTCCCATTCTGATAGGGCAGGGTGTCTTCTTTTGGAGGAATATAAATAGATTTGCCCTATTCCCCCTAGGATGCTAGCCAGAGAGAGTTAACACACTGGGAGAGGTGAAGAACCATCCTGGTCAATGTGCCCTGGGAGGCCTGGTGCCAATTCAATTTTCACAGCAGCCCACCTTCATCAGAATGAAAAATCTTTTCTTAACGCTCTTATTAAAACCCTAATCTTAATCGTATTCATCATTATTAAGTCTTGAAATTGTCTGGAATATTTAAATAGGGCCAAACTGAAAGTCAGAGGGATGGATTTAAAGGGACAGCTTGCATTCTCTTCAAGTAGCCCGCCAAATAATAACTGAAGATTCAGCCCCTGACAGAAAGCAGTGCTTCTGAAGTGAGAGATTTTCAACAACGGCACAGGGGAGGGGGCTGCCAATTACATTTGGCCTGGATAATATTAGTCTTTTTTTCAAAGGCTCCTCAAAAACTTATCAGAGAAAGGAAGAGGCATAAATAGAAGATGAATTAAGGGCTTAAACGTACCAAGGACTTGAAGGGATACAGAAAGAGAATAGCTCCATAGGCCTCCCCTCTGTCTTCCTTCCTTTCAGCTCCAAAACAATGTCCATTAAATAACTCCAGTGCCTTGGTTTTTGTCTCTAAGGAGCTAATTTCTAGCAGTCCCGGAGAGGTCAGATGAGCTGGCCCAGCTGTTATCTCCTGATACATGGCAGGAAGTCATCAGGGCCTTTAGAACTATGTTCTGAGAAAGAAATAATGGTCCTTTCATATATTTTTTTCTAAATAGGAAATTTAAATTGAAATGATGGGCTCTCCTTTTTGTTCCCTTATCCATCATACAGGGTATGGGTGGGGATGAATTTATGGAGCATTTACTTTGTTCCCCAGCATTGTACTATACACGAGATATAGGTTCTCCCATTTAATCCTGACAGGAGCCCTAGGATGTAGGTCTCAGTCCATTTTATATGTGGTGCATTTTACAGAAAGAAAACACTTTAACCACCATGACCCCATAGATTTGCATTCAGGCATCTGTCTGCACTGCCCTTGTTATTTCCCTATGTCCCACTGGCTTGACTGCACCCCCATTGTACCTCAGTATGAGGATGACTTGGGAGTAGTGCTAGAAAAAGGGTCTCTTATAACAGAGAATATTTTTATAATACCTTTATTGTCAGGGTTGAAGCCTGAATGTTAAAACAATCTATTTAACCTTTACTCTGACTAATGCATACATTAGGTGGGGGGACCTATATGCCATCATAAAAATGTGGGAAATTGAAACCTGCTGACATAAAATCAAATAGCCCAGCTATAAAAGGTGTTGCTTTTATGTGATTATCTTGCCAATATCTTAGTGTTGCTAAACTAAATCAAACTACAATTTTCCCCACATGCCCTGAATTTAATGGGAACCATTAATGGGTGTGATTCCTTATAGATCTCCTTGTAATAGGAACATGGCCTGTTATGCCCTGGCTGATTAAAATGAAGCCACTGCGCTGTCATTCGTTCTGTTGCGTTGAGCATATTGAAGAGTGGCCCTGCCTGAAATACCAAAGCTGTTGACAGACTCCCATTCCCGACCTTACTGAAATATCTAGCATTCACATATCTTTCCAGAACGTTCTTCAACTCCCATCTTTCAAAGAACTCAAGAATATTAGAAAGAGAAGACCTTTTTGAGATCATTGATTTCAGGATTGGCAAGTAGAATTGGAATTATATATCAACTCCAATTGGCATTTTGGAACTCTGGGTTCAGAAGGATTCTAAAGCTAGCTCCAGGCTCACTGAGTAAAGAATGCTGTGATTATTTAACAATGTCTGTAGAGAGCATGGTTGGTGGGCCATGAGCTATACATCACCCAAAGCTATTTCTCTACTGATTTCAATCCAGTTTCTTTATTTTACAGAATCTGAGGCCTACAGAGTTTCCAAGGCCTCACAATGTGTAAGCAACAGAGTCAAGACAAGAGCATACGTCTCCTGACTTCTAGCCTAGTTCTCTTTTCATGATAGAGGAATTTGGTTGAAAGTAGGAAAGACACATTGGTAGGATCAAGGATATAAATAATGTATGGTTTGAGAAGGTAGGAGGTAGCTACCACTTCAGTTAAAGGAAGCAAATTCCCACAAATCCCCAAGAACTTCAATAAAAAATCCTTAGCTGAGAGCTAGCAGGTGGTGTGGTGATTGAGGTGTTGGACTCCCATATGGCCAGCCAGGGGTCAAGTCCCAGACCTGTTGGCTTGATTTCTCAACCCTCCCCACTTCTGTTTCTCTGATGAGAACACATGCCCTGTAGAATATTTAAAATAATGACAATGATATATAAAATTAAATAAATAATTATTTTAGAAAATTCCTTAGTCAACCTAAGCAATGTATTATCCCTTTATTCTTCTTTCCCAGCTTTTGTCTTCTTCCCTCCACTAGGCTAGGATACTGTTCTACTAATCCTAACTCTTCCCCAAATAAAATTATCTACAGTTAGAGAATTCTAGTTTCTTTCAGGGACTTTGAATTTTTCTCAGTGAGGGTCTCACACCATTTCTTCCAACTGTTATCCATTGGGGTTCCTTGATCATTGACTTCATCCCCTAACAGAAGTTATGGTTTAGTGAAACAGAGCAGAGGCAACAACTGATATTGCTGATCCTCCACACTCACACCCATCCTATTTCAATCTCTGAAAACCTTCTCTGAATCCCTTTACCTACATAACAAAGTCCCAGTATTTTTAAAGAATCACTTATTTCATTTTATTTATTCATTCATTTATTTTAATTTGATCACACACACACACACACACACATACACAGAGAGAGAGAGAAAGAGAGAGAGAGAAAGTGAGAAAGCAAGCCACCAGGTCTGAGACTTGAACCATAGTCAGCCATGTGGGAGTGTCCAGCACCTTAACCACCATACCACCTGCTGGTCCCCACAAAGTCCCAGTTTTTATCATGGCCATTAGCACCTACTAAGGTCTATTCAGCTGATCTCTCCAGCCTCATTTATTCCCCAGTTCCTCTTACTATCCCACAGTCTAGACTGGGAAGGGCAAATGGCACTAAGACACAGATTCCCATCCCCTTCAATTGCCAGTGGATCATTAGTAATGGGTATCTTTCCTTCTTGGCTCAGACAATCCTTTGGAAAGGCTGTTGAATGTGACTAGTAGTGTCTAACCTAGGTGTGATAGTGTGACCCAGGGCTATAAGACTGCTTTGCTTACTATTTCTACCTTAGGTGCAGGACTTTCACCTAGTAGGTGGACATAACCTGCACATACCTGCCTCCATGCCTTTGGCTACACTCACAGTTTGCTATGCACCTTGCTCATCTGGTGGTCTCTATTTAATCTGGATCCAGGGTCACCACCTTTGAGAAGCTGTTCTCAATCCTGTAGACTGAATAGAAAACTACATCAATTATTATTCCATCAGTATAGCAGGAGGACTAAGGCATGGATCCTGAAAGCAAGTAGCTTGAATTCATATTATTCTCCTGCTTCTCAGCAGCTGTGTTATCTTGGGCAAGCTACTGAGTCTCTCTGTGCTTCCATTTCTGAACATGAAAAATTGAGATAACCTAGGAGCTACGTCATAGGATTGTTATAAAGACAAAAAGAATTAATGTGCTCAGAGTGTATAATGTAGTACATGGCACAGATTGAGTGCTCAGCAAGTGCTTGTTATTATCTAGTACTTGAAATTTTTTAACTTAATAATGGTGCATCTACCTGTCTTCTACAGTGAGTTGTAAATTTCTTGAGGTCTGGGATTTGATCTTAGTCATCTTTGAATTCCCTGCCCATCGAATGCAATGTTGGTTACATAGGTGCTAATGAATATTTAATGGGTGACTAAATGAATGAATAAATCTGTTTGAAGCCTTCCAAAGTCAGAAGGGAGAGTCATTTTCCACTGTTCTCTGCTGCTAGTGGTTTATCCCAGTTCAGAGGGACTCAAGTGAAGTGTTCCGTGGCTGTCACTCTGAGTCGAAAGAGACACTATGTCTCAGTGACATCCAACCTCATGTTTACCTTGCACTACTTTAATAACCTCTCACTAACTCACAAAATTAAAATTCCTTTCTCTCTTGATGTTATCCCTGAGTGGCAAACACTCAGGGTTTTTTTATTTTTTTTCCCCATCTTCCCTTGAGTTTCTAATGAAGCAGGAGCCAACATGACTGTTTTATGTACCTATTTGTCTGCAGTAATGGTGTCAGCAGAGACAGGTGCTCTCCAAAGAGTGTTTGCTTGGTAACTGGTGCAGAACAACACCAACAGGGCACATGGTGTCTAGAAGCACATCTCAAGGTATCAACTTTTTATTATGATTATAAAGTTGATGTGGGTGCTAAGAATATATTTCATTATTACCTTCTTACAGACATGTTCATTTCTGGACTGCATTTGATATGGACCAGCTATGTTTTTAGTTATTCGTTCATTCAACAAATAGGTAGTAAAATCTACTATATAGACTGGACAACCATGCCGTGTAACCCCAGAGACATTATTCATATCATAGTTCATGGCATAGTTGTCTCCTACCTGGGAACTGAGCTGCCATACATGGTAGCCCCACAAGGGACAGTGCTGTAGATACAGAAACGAATAAGGCACAGTCCCACTTCCCCAAGGAGTTTATAGTCAAGTAGGGGAGTCAGACTTATAAGAACAGAAAATACCAATCTGTGTGTCCTTGTCACAGGTGTGAAAATAGAAGTACATTCAGGGTAGATAGCATTCCAAAGACATGCTTAACTCTCTCTGGGAGGATTAAGGAAGATTTCTGAAGGGTAACAATGTCTGGTTTGGGTTTTGAAAGATACATAGGAATCTACCAGATATGTTAAAATTGGAAAGCTGCAGGTAGGGTTTATGCATTTCCAAGAAGAAAAGAGGGCATGGACAAAAATACTTGGCTATGAGAAAGTATGATCTTTTGGGGTGCAATAATCCATTAATGCCTTATTAGGGCATCAGTTCTGAAGGTCTGTGCAGGATGTGAGGAAGCTAGAGAGGAACATAGGGGTCAGAAATTGAGGGATCTTGACTGTTGTAGTAAGAAACAAAAACTTGACAGTGGCCAATATGGAGGAATGATGAGGTGGGAAGTAGGAGTGGACACACTCACATTTAGATGAGATGACAAGGATCCCTTGCATGTATGTGTCCACTTTCAGGCAACTCCCCATTGATTATTTCATTTTTCTCATCCATAGTTTAGGACTAGATTGGACATGAGAAATAAATCTGATTCAACTCCCAGTATTGTGCAGGTGGAGGGGACCCAGTCATTACCTGTTCAGTCTGGCAGATGGACATGAGGTTCTACTGGCAGATGGCAACTAGCCAGCAGTTTTTCATATATGATAGTGGGTAGTGCAAGCAGAACACAACCTGGGAAGTACAGGCCTTATGGATCTGATCTAGGCAGGAGGTCAACATCAAGGATCACTTCGGGTATTCATTACATTTCCAAATATTGATAGTTCTCTTGATCCTCTATTTTCAAAGTTTGTCTACCCTTTATTTTTTTATTACCTGTTTGCCATTCTATCCTCCAATAAGTGTCCTCAAGGCAGAGACCATGTCTATCCTTTTAACCACTGTGGCCCTGGCCACTTGATATTTGGTGATTGTTTACTAGATATTTGATTAACGTAACAAGCTGAATAATGGACTCCCAAAGATGTCTACTCCTAATGCATGGAACCTATGAATCTATTACTGTATATGGCAAAGGGATTTTGTGGAGTTGATTAAATTAAGAGTCTTCACATGGAGCGATTATTCTGGATTATCAGGGTAAACCCAGTGTAATTACCATGATCCTTATGAGGAAGGCAGAAGGCTCAGAGTTAAAGAAGGAGATGGGACAATGAAAGCAGAGGTTAGATGGTGTTCTTTGAAAATGAAAGAAGTGATCATGAACCAAAGACTGTAGGTGGCATCCAGAAGCTCAAAAAAAAAAAAGCAGGAAATAGATTCTCCCCTACAGACTCTGGATAGAACATAGCTGACCAACGCCTTTATGGGCCATAAGGCCATAGGCCATAAGGACCATTTCAGCATTTTGACCTCTATAACTGTAAGATTCTAAACTTTTATATTTTAAGTCACTAAGTTAGCAATGATTTATTATAGAACCTGTAAGAAATTAACATAATAAATGATAAGGACCATTATGTGTTTGGTAATAAGGGAAACTATAGAAACAGCATGATCAGAACCAGGTCCAGGCTTAAAGGAATATGGGCAATGTGATAATGAGCTTGGGGAGTCAACTTGACTAGACTAAGGAACACCTAGAAACCTGATAAAGCATTATTCTGAGTGTGTCTGTGAGAGTGTTTCCAGAAGAAATTAATATGGGAGTCTGAATAGACAAGATGCAGAAGAGCTATCCTCAATGTGAGCAGGCACAATCCGATTAACAAATAGCCCAGAGAGAATGAGCAGAAAAGTAAAATGGGTCTCTCTGGAGCAAGGGCAAGATAGACTTTTGTTGCCTTGGATGTCAGAACTCAGTGCTCGTCTCTCTTCCACGTCAGGGTTTCACGGCAGTGCCCGCCACTCACTCCAGTGGTTCTGCCTTGGATTGTGAGTTACGTCATTGATTTCTCTGACTCTGAAGTCTTAGAACTTAACTGAAACACACTACAAGCATCCCAGGATCTCTAGTTGCAGACAGCCTGTTGGGGGACTTCTCAACTTCCATAATGGTGAGCTGATTCTCCTAGTAAATATCTTTTTTTTTCCAATTTTTCTTTTTTAAGATAAAACTTTTAATTTTCTTATCTTTTAAGAAAATATTTATTCATTTATTTATTTAATTTCATTTGTTATTATTATTTGTTTAATTTGATAAGAGAGAGAGAGAGAAAGCAAGAATGCAAGCCACCAGGTCCAGAACTTGAACCACAATCAGCCATGTGGGAATCCAGCACCTTTGACCACCATGACTGACACCTGCCAACTCCCATTTTTCTTATTCTTAATTACTATAAATAATAACAATTTGTTCAAAATAACAATAGCAGCAGTGTATTCAATTCTGTATGTATATGTGTGTGTATGTATGTATGTGTGTATATGTATGTGCGTGTATATATATATATGCTTGTTATAAACCTGTATAAGCACAATGAATGACAGAACTGATACAAGGGATAAGAGGGAAAATTAGGATTATTTTGTTATTCTAAGTTATTTACATTACGTATCTATACATGTCCTATTGATTCTGTCTCCCCAGACAACACTAATATAGGTAATAATGTAAAATAAATAAGTCTTATGTTTTAGAGTGTCTTTTTACATATATAATAAAGGGAATATCAATTTTTTGTGTGTGTTTTTAATTTTTGCTATAGGGCATATGTGTTTTCCAGAGCAGAGACACAGAGAGAGAGAGAGAGAGATCACACCCCAGCAGGTTTGACCATGCCATAGTCCATTCTCTTTGGGTCTGCCCTCAGGATTTTGGGTAGGCACATACACATGCCCGGAGTGATTTTTAAGCCACTGGGTCCAGGACTTGAACTATGCAGCCAGCCATGTGGGATCCAGTGCCTTAAACTTCATGACACCTGCTGCTCCAGGAATATCAAATTTGAAGACATCTGTAATGCACACAAAGGCAAGTGGCCACACAGCACATTCCCTAGACCTAGTGGAGCAGCAGTCACTGGGGGAAATGTTCCTGGAGATAGAAGAGTATCAGGTGAACATTCTCCCTTCCCAGATTGCTGGCAGGGCAGCAAACAGCTATCTGACAGCCAGACATCGACTCCAGAAATGATACCCCAAACTATAGATTAGGAATTCGATGATTAAGGAAGCACAGACTGTGTGCTGGCATAGATACAGGAGCCAGCTTCACACTCATGGCTAGAGGTAGCACCAGCCCCTCTCTTATTGTAATTGTGAGTTTAGGGTCTTGAGGTTTACCTGAATTGATTGATTAGGCATTGAGCTATAACTGGTTTCCAAGAAACTTTGCCAGCTCCTTTTCTGAGAGGCCAAAAACATAAAATCAGTCTTGGTTACATTCACATTTACCTTTCAAACAGCAAGAAAGCTGGTATAGGGAATGTTACTCAAGGTGTGTCTGGAGATAAGATACGTCAAAATCTCCCAAAGAGCTCACAAAATATGCAGATTCTAGGACACATCCTAGTCCTATTCAATCAGAATCTATGAGAGTGTTGACTAAGACTGATTTTTTTTTTTTAATTTGTCAGAGGGCATGTATGTTCACCAGGGAGAGGCAAAGGGAGAAACAGAAAAGGAAAGTGAGAAAACACCCCAACGTGTCATGCCTCAAGCCTTTCCCTTTATCCTTCATTTCTCTCTCCTTTCAGGATTCTAGACATGTACACACACAGATACCCACCATGTTTCTCAAGCCTTCAAGTTAGGACTCAAACGGCATAGTTGGCCATGTGGGGACCAGCTACATTAACCACCACAACATGACTGGCTACAGAATATACATTTTTAACCACCTCCCTGGTGCACTTTCTTGTATACTAACTTTTTTAAAGAATTATTTATTTCACTTTATTTATTATTATTAATATTATTATTATTTAATTTGGCCAGAGAGAGAGAGAGAGGGAAAGTGAGAAAACTAGCTACAGGTCCAGAACTTGAACCACAGTTGGCTATGTGGGAGTCTAGCACCTTAACCACCACATCACCTGCTGGCCATGTATACTAACATTTTTTTTTCCTTTTTTTGAGAGTTTTTTTTTTTTTTCTTTTTGCTATAGGGCACGTGCGCTCACCAGACAGACAGACAGAGACAGAAAGTGAGAAATCACCCCCCGGTGGGGGAATGGTTATGCCGCAATCCCTTCTCCTCCATTCTCCTCTTGGGATCTTGGGCACGCACATACACACATCCGGCATGAGTTTAAGCCACCGGGTCCATAGCTCAAACCACGATCTACTACATGGAAGCCCAGCGACATAGCCTTTATGCTAACTGCTGGTCCCTGTATACTAACATTTTAAAACTAATTATCAGATTCAAAAATCATAATTGTATAGATGAAGAAACTGAGTCCTACAGAAAGGAAAAAAGTTTCACATGATCACATAGAAAGTTAATGACAGAAGATGTGGTCCTTGGACTTACGAATCTAACAATATAATTTAGAAAGATGGCCACATCCACAAAGAAAAACCTAATACTGGGAAACTTATGGAGTGTTCAACACTTCCTTGGACGTACTAATATCATTATTATAATCATCACAACCTTAAAAGATGGATCGATCTTCTTATTTTAATTTTTCAAAATATAGAGACAGAGGCTCAATGAGCTGAAGTAATGACAGGAGATCTGATTCTAAATTCAGGCTTTTTTATTTATAGAGTAGATCTAAAAGGAAACATTCCATCAAATGCAAATTTCATGGTAAGTGGAACTGAATGTAATTTGGAGGTTCTAGGCAGCAGGGAGGTGACTGGAGCTTTCTAGGGGAGTGGGGGTTACTTAGGGAAAGCATCCTAGTCAAGGAGAATTTTTGAGTCAGGTCTTGAAAGAAGTTTTAAGTTGGCTAAAAGGAGTCATAGATTTCAGCGTCTTTGCCATAATGAATCCTAAAAAGAGTGACACTAGGGTATTGAAAACATGATTGTAATGTTTCTGGGGAAAAAATTAACGGTCTAATCCTGCAGAGGATGGATATTGGTGATTCTGACTTATGTGCACACCGCAGAGCTTCCCTAATCAGCTTTTCCTCTTAGTGCAGCTCAGGGTGAAGGCTGAGGGCTGAAAATAGTCCACTCCAAAAATCCTTTGATTGCAAAGTGTTTCAAGAGGAAAGACGTGGGTGACAGACTAATAAAACCCAGGAGCAGTTTGCATTTGTGTTTTCCCACAAAGCCTCTTCTACCTCAAACTTCCCAACAATTATGAAATTGCCTCCTTGGGGATCCTGCTCTACCACCCTTTCCATGTAGTTCACTGAAGTGGCAATTTTTGAGCACCTACTAGGTGTCATTCACTATGATCATTATAAAAGTTATCTTGCTTCTTTCTCACCTAACCCTGTGAGGTTGGTGTAATCTAAAAACACCTTGAATATAAGCTAAGGACTCTAGTAACAGACTCAGCCAACATTTCTTGGGTACCTACTGTGTGCTTTTCCATTAAGTTCAGAGATTTCTCCTTCATAAAATGAGCACTCATTAAGTAGATGCTATTAATGTTCTGTTTAGACCTATCTTTCTTATCTTTCGTCAGATGACTTAAAAGTGATAGTCATGAGTTTGAACTAAATCCATTTGATATTGAAAGTGATGTCTGTCTGCTATCGCAGGCTGCTTTTACTTATCCTAATATTGGAGGATTGAGGAGGAAACTCCATAGCCAATGATTAATTTCACCATGTGATAATTACAATTGAAGGTGGCATGAACTACAACAAAAGTTCCTACTAAGTGTTGCAGATGTGATGAGAAAGAAGTGCTTTGCTACCAACTTTGGCCACAGGACTTTTGCACATACTGTTCCCTAGTAACACAAACATTCTCTCAAACAGCACTTCCCTGGACTTACTATCCATGTGGATTGTGTGTTTTCCTTTTTTGCTGGGCCCTGTTCACCACTTTTTACAGCATTGCTTGTACCTTGTACCTGGTAGTTAATTTATATGTTTATCCTTCTGCTAACTAGCATGACAGCTCCATGCAGACAGAAATGTATCTGTTTTGGTCACTACTGTATCTTCAGAACCAGCAAGAGTAGATTCTCAGTAGTGGTTGAATAAAAGAAGTAAATGAGTGACTTTGATGACTGAGTCTTCAGAACAATACTGAAAGGTAAGCATTATCATCCCCTTTCTCTGTGGGTGATAATGTGTATGGTAATATATTTGAGTTGATTGATGTGTACTGTATCCATGCTGGAAAAATTTTGTACACTGTAAAGATGCACAGGGATTAAATGAAAATCTAAAAAGTGTAAATAAAATTAAGTGAATAAATAGAAGTTACCAAGATCAAAGAATAGAGTAACAGAGGCAGTGTCAGCCACAGTAGCTCTGGCTCGAACTCCAGTGGATATCTTACTAAATCAAACTATACTAACCTGAACTTACAGACTTTAGGGACTGTGGATTCACAGGTGGCTAAGAGGAAGTCAGAAGAGGAAGGCACAAGGCAAGAAGAAAAACAAAAATAGGGGCTGAGATTTCTCCCAAAGAAACTTACTTTAGTGAATTTCATCTAAGGATGAATCAGTACTAGAAAAACAGAGATTAATGAATAATACAAATTACACTAACAACTAAGATTTATTGTGTATTTAAACCTTTGCTTGTGTAATGAAAGAGAAAATTTTACTCAGCAAGATTTTTTTAAAGCTTCTTCATTTATTTCTTTCATAAGAAAAAGGGAGACAGAGACAGTCACCTCTGACAGAGTGCTCACACCACCATCCACCCCCAGCCTCAGTCAGCTCTGCACAGCTGGCGTGATCTGGGATCTTCCACATGGGCCCAGCACTGCAGAGCATGGTTACCTCTGTGGCCCTGTCCAGCCTTACTCACTTCTTGAGAAGCAAAAGTACTGCATCCATTTGGAATACATCTTTGAATACAGGACCCACAACAGAAAAATTGCCAGGGCCTAGCAGATGGCGTAGTGGTTATGTCACTGGACTCCTACATGGGTCACCTTGGTTCAAGTCCCTGACCTTCTGGCTTGAAACTCATGCTGAGTATGTATGCATGCGTGCCCAAGATCCCTAGAGGAGAATGGAGAAGAAGGTACTGCGGCATGGCCATCCCCCTGGGGGTCATTTTTTGCTTTCTATTTCTGTCTCTCTTTGCTATAGGTGAGCAACCTATAGCAAAAATCTCTCGAAAAATGAAAATATAGAAAAGTTGCCTGCCACATTCTTGTGTAATAGACAGAGAGTGAAAGGAAAGTGGAGAGTAAGGAGAATGAGCTCTTAGGTGGTGGAAGTCATGTTCTGTGATGTGATCCTTCCCCTTGATTCACAAGCCATTGGTAAACTCTCTGACTTACAACATTGTGAATGTGTGTATATATGTCATGGAATCCTGTGTAAAAGCATACCCTCCATGGAACCAGGAACTCAAGCAGTCAAAGTAAGTGTAAGTACACGACTGGTAAGACCAGCTTGGAGAAGCACAGATTCTCATTCAAGAAAGGACACTCACTAGTGATTCAGTCTTTAGCAATTAAAGCCCCCCAGGGACTGTCCCAGATGCAGACTATGGATATACTTTCCCTGGGCAACCAACATCCAATGAATGATGGAATCTAGAGTACAAAGACCAAGCTATCTGAGTCAAACGCAGTTCAACTCTGAGAGGCCTGTAAGCTGTGAGAACTTGTGAGGTCAGCAGAGGTTGTCAGAGGGGCTGCTTCACAGCATAGCTTCTCTCTCTCTCCCCAATCCTGCTTCCTTGCCTGGCCTCGTGTGAGTGTTGGTGGGGCCACAGGTATTTCCTAATAAACATCTTGCATGATAAATTCTTAGACTCTGCTTCCAGGAAAACTCAACTTATGGCACCCAACAGATCTTTGCACTTACCCTGCCTGTGGAGTTGGTGGGGTTCTAAGCTAATTGCAACTAGATGTCTCAATATTTATAACTCTAAGAGGTAGATTTTATCACTCCCAATTGGCAAGTGGGGAAACTGAGGTATCAAGTGGTTCTCTAACTCACCTGTAGTAATTGTACAATAAATATGGGCCAAGATTTTGTCTTAATTCTGACCAAACATTAATCATTTCATTAACAAAAGAAACTTTTAAAAAATCTACTCTTTGTTCTCTTTTCCATCATACCTAGCCTCATCATTCTCCCCCTCCTTTTATTACCATGGTACTTTTTTTCCTTTGTATTTTTTCTTTCTTTTTTTTTTTTGACTCTCAGCACAACCCGCCTCCCATCACAGATATTTATTCACAGTCTGCATTCCATAATGAACTGTGTTCTTTTTGAGGACAAGAGCTATGTTTGATTCATCTATATATGCCTACAGAAGAAAGAAAAATAGAAAGACTAAATAAATGTGAATTGAATTAAAGTAATTCTACATTGATTTATCTCTAATTATAGAATGAAAGTCTTTGTTCTAATATAAAAGATTCAAGAGTATAGGCAGTTCTTTTTCATGGTGACTGGGGGTGATGGGAGACCCCCACTGATACTTTTGAAATTAGCCCTCTTTTGCCTTTCCCTGTAGTTATTCCTGAGGGAAAATCTAAAAGGGCGAAGATAACAAGTGGATTCTTCAGGCCTTTGTAAATTAAGACACAAGAGGGAGAGAAAAAAAGAAAAAAGAGAGACAAAAACAAATATTGGTTAAGAATTTGACAACAAAAAATTTTAAATTAAGAAATTAAATGAAGGAAAAGAAATTAAATGGTGTAGGAGTTTCCACCAATAGATTCCAAAGCTGTAAAACGACATCTCTCGCTCTTGTTCCTCTGCAAACAATTCTGAGTGCAAATGTATTTTTGGCACAAATGGTTCTGTCCTAAGATTCTTGATTATAATTATAATAATGGGTTTCTGAAAGCCTGCAAGTGGTTCTGGGAATGATAATAAGGGTGGAGAAAAGACATGTTGTTTATGTGGTGAGTGTTTGTGGAATATTAAATGAGGGTGGGAAGGAAAGCTCATGTTATACTTTCCACAAACTCCAAAATATGCAATTACAGCCAAGCAGCCCATCGCCACCTCCCCCTCCGCCAGGCTTATACTCAACATCAGCTCCATTACCCCACGAGTCAGGGATTGGGCAGCACTGAGGAGGCAGGCATCTTTCTGACTTTCCTTCATAGAGTTGCTCCTCTCCTGTAACAAATCCTGACTTTTTCAGGGAAGAGACCTTCCTGAGCTCCAGGTCCAGGAGAGGCTGGTCCTAGTCCTGGCTCCTTCTCTTGCCTATAGCTAGCCCCTAAGCCATTTCCTATAGCCACACACAGAAATATCCCTCTTCAGAAGTCCCATAGCCCCATTGTGAATCTTTTTTTTTTTCATTTTTATTTATTTATTTATTGTTTTACATTCAATCCCTGTGTATCATTACAACATACCAAATTAATTTTCCCATCCTAAATACCCTGTATATTGGCTCAATTTTTATTCGCTAACCAAACCTCCTGCTCTTACTTTGTAAGCTCCTTGAGAACACAAAATCTAGCTGTTTTATTTGTTGTGTTGTGTTTTTTGGTTTTTATTTCCAGTTAAACACACATAACATAAAAGTTGATCTTTTAAGCATTTTAAACTATATAAGTCAGTAGAATTAAATATATTCACAATACTGCACAACCTAATTCCAGAACCTTTTTCATCATGCAAAAGAAACTTACACCTCATTAAACAATTCACCATCCCTTCCCACTAGCCCCTGGCAGATCCACTGTTTTTTTTAACCATTATAGAGTCTACTTCTATCTTCCAAATAGGACCTGATTAATTTTTATTAAATCTTATAATTGCCATTTAATTAATTAATAATATCTGCTCTGCTTACTTCAATGGATATTATATTATGGGATGATTATTGTAAAACTACTTTATAGAATGATAATGAGGGCCACAATAATATTCACTGTCATTTGTTGAGTGTTTGCTATGTGCCAGCACTGCATTAATGACAAATATAACCCCCACGTGTTCTTCCCAATAACTCTCTGGGAGAGGCCTCAGAACCCCCATTTGACAAGTAGAGAAACTGAGGTGCACAGATTATAAGGATTAGAATGTCAATTATTCGATTATTCTGATTCCAAATATCAATGTTTAAAGTAAAAGCAGTACCCAGTAAGATGATGCTTGTTAATAAAATAATCAGATGGGGTTTCAGAGGAGTCTTTTTGATGGATTGTTTCTGTGATTTCCAGGTTCAGGTTACTACCCTGTATAACAAGGTCCCCATGTGCCAATCATGTTATCTTTTGCCTAAGAAACATGAAGTGACAAGTGACTCCTTGTTTTAGGAAAAGTTCCTACAGACTTTCTGAAAATGTTCATTGACTAAGCCTGCCCTGGTACCTGTGCCTTCATGCACATTTTTCTTGTCCAGCCTTCTAAGGTGACTGATGTCTTTCTGTTCAGTGGACTGAGCCCATGGAGAAACAGATGCAGAACACAGAGAGGTGGAGACTGATATGTCTATTTTATTATTAGTAAAGCTGAATTGGGCAATACAGCTCAGACCTATAGCCTACGTGGACCTACCATTGCTCCCCCCAAGTCCTTAGCTGGAGACAGTCAATGGGAAGAACTGGGTCTGGAAGAGCTGACACTGTCAGCACTCTGTGTGGAAGTCACTCTCCTAACTCAGTCTCAAGGAAGAGGCCTCACTGACTTTTAGGTCTGATGGAGAATGATGGACAATGGCCTAAGACACCATGTCACTTATTAGACTTCATCTGAGCTTTGTAGCAATTTAGATGAGTGAGTTTGCCTACCCTAATTCTACAGACAAGAAAACTGAAACACGTAAGTCAAGTAATTTGGCCAAAAAATAACCTAGCTGCAAAAAGACTTTGCTTTTCAGTTAAACACATCAGTTCTCTTCTGGTCATCAGTGGATGGTTCTGAGTCATTGAAGACTCAATGGTCTCACCCAGGACTCGGGCACTTGCCTCAGGGATCTTTGGGATGTCTTGTGCCTGGGAATTCCATTCTGATTGAAGGAGGCTCCAGAGAGAACACCCCAAAGGTCTGGGTTTGGGTCTCTGGACCCCTTGTCATGTAACACTTCTCCCTGGAGATACCATGTTTTTGTTCAACAACCTGTTCTCTCACATCACTTTTGTCTATTAAGATCGCAAAGTTGCAAATATCCATTAGCAGGCTTTACGTTCTAAAATCAGCTACGACTCAATACCATTAAATGATTAAAGAGCACCAAATGTGACTCATAATCAAGCCATACTTTCGCACATATGCTTCACGTTAAATGATACACGGGAGTAAATGCACATCAGTAGATTCTATCACCACTTATTGTACACTTAATACATACACACACCATGCTAAGCACTTTCTACTCAATATCTCACTAATTTTTTTTTTTTTTGCCAGCATCATCATTACCAGATAATTCTAAGTTTCCTCATGACAAGATCAGAGCCCAGCCCTCCACAGAATACAGTGCCTGGTAAAGCACTCAAGATTTATTGCAGCGCAGCTGATGTTCAGTAAATACCTACTATGTTTCAAGTATTTTAAACTACTTCACTGCAGCTCCACAGGTCTCCAGACAAGTGTTACTATTTTGGCTTTCCAGAAGAGGAAACCAAGCTCTGAAGCATTCAATAATTTTCCTAGCAAGTAAGTTAAAAAGTCACCTGTTACCTCCATTCTCTGAAAACAAAGTTCTTTCTACTATACCATGAATGAATGAAATAAGAGGAGTGCAGAGTCTAGTTGCAACCTTGAGGTGCTTCTCTCTAGATAATAAATCAGTTTAACACTTGAAGAAATAATTGATATAAAAACATAAAGAGTAATTGTGGATACCAGAGGCAGTATAAGAGGAGTGGAAGAAATGGGGAAGGGTGAGACGAAGGGAATCTAGAGGAAAGAGAAAGAAGCAAATCACTTAAGGGACACAAAAATGGAAAATTATCTGATGATGATGTGTATGATAATATCATAGTCTGGACTAATATACAGTGTATTCATGACATGACAATTCATTTTGCATACTATAATGATATACAGTGATTGAATGTTTAAAAAAAATTTTTTTTAAAAAAAAGAAAGAATTGAGTTCATAGTGATAAGCAAAAGAAATCATTGCTACCAGGGTTACAAGAGGATAAGAGTGCCTGAAGTGATGAAAAAGGTTTTATGATAAAAATGGAGAATTGAGTCCTGTCTCAAAGGCCTGATAAGATGTAAATGGAGACCTGGATGAGAAAGAGACTGTGTGAGCCAAGAGGCAGGGTAGGAAGAAGGTATGGACAAAAGTGGTGGCAGGCAGCATAACCAGAGGACAGGGATGCGGGTGTCTGACATAAGCCTGCAGGGAGCTCTGACAGTGGACAGAGAGGTAATGCTACAGATTCCAAAGCTCAGGAAAGTCATGGTGGGAAGCATCTTTAAAAAGATGAATCTGTATCCAAAACACAGAAGGGTTTTGTAAAAAAAGAATCACAGTATTTGCAGTGGGTTTGATATGTATGGGGTACTTAATAAGTGTGCAACTGAGTGAATGCATAAATAAATAGACAGATAAATGAAGGAGGCAATTGAAGTTGACGTATCACTGTCTACTAGGATATGGGAGACCTAGGCCGAGTGAAATTAGGAAAGATTTGGCCAGGCTTAGAAGTACACTGGTTGAAGTGGATAATGAAAAAGATAATGTTTCAAGACCTTCTTCCTTTCTCTTCAAACTTCTTGCTTTTTCCTCACTGCTCAGGGAAAAAATTTCAGGTTTCCCCAGCAGGTAATGAAAACCAGGGCAAGAAGCATGAAGAGTGTCTCTCATAAAGCAATGTGTTGATTAACAAAGAAGCTGCATGCCAATGACACACAGTGGTATAACTTTCTTGCCATAGATAGAAATCACACAGGATGTGTAGGTGTATATTCCAGAAGGGTGTTATGGAACAATAACCCTATTAATAGAGACTAAAATAAGATGTGAGAAATACAAGGCTCTTAACAATGTGAACTGCAGCCCTTTGATGAGGATTTCGTTGGCTCATTTGCATTAAGAATCATTTGCATTGTTAGTTTCCAGACGGAGCTCCTGACCCCAGCCAGGGTAGAGGGCTCACACGTTGTGGGTCCTCTTGGTGAGCTGGGGCTCCTCATCCACCAGCTTGGACTTGAGGTGCTCCTTAGAAGCCAGGATGTCTTCAGGCCATTTAGTGATTGTCTTCTTCTCACAGACCCAAATTTCCTGTGCAACCTGCTGAATGAGTCTGAAGTCATGGCTGCTACCCTGACCCCCACTCAGGACAGGACCCTAGGACTGCACTCCTGCATTGCTGCAATACTGCTTCCTGGCCTCTCCCCATCCCCTCAACCTGCCTTAGCTGCACTCTGTTATCCTATCTACAGATGGACAGTACCTGTCCATCTCTTGTCCTCCTGGTTGTGTGTCCATGCTGGACTCCACTGGCACTGCCCTCCAGCCCGTTGCTGGTTTCCTTGTGGGAGACAGATGCAGCTGGGGCACCTGAGGCTTGAGGGCCTAGGCCCTGGATTTGCCCTGAAGGAGCTTAGGATCCTCATTTTTTGGGTTTTGGTGATCTTGGAGGAATATCCCCCAGCCCACTGCCCCTGTTTCTTTTTGCTTCTGGTTTGGAGCTCTAGACCAGGGTCTTAGTCCTGGTCAGTTTTTAAATAATTATTTAACAGTGTAACTTTTAGACCTGTGTGACATCTATAAAGCATCCAATAAAGAAAGAGGAAGCCATGGTTAAATATAAATAAATAAATAAAAGAGTCATTTGCATTAAGAATCACACTTAACATGATCCTACAGAACAGAACTGAAGCTTCCTCTTCTGCTTTTGGCTTTTAAATGGTATAAAATTTGATAATTCAGCTACCAACAGGTATACAAAATCTGATTCTTGCTTTCCTAGTAAATCTGTATCTGTTTTTTACCCTGTGGGTGTCTAACTCACATATTAAACAAGATAATATGAGACACTCCAAATGCTAGGTCTGTTCAGAATTTTTCATTGGTCTAATGTGCAGACCTGCTCCTATTCTCAGCTCCCACCTCCCATCTGCATAACGGAGATGCTGTCCATGAAACCAAGCCTGAGATTGGGATGATGCCATCTGCTTACCAATTTTTCTGAAGTCTATCTCTATTTATCCATCTAAATATCATTCCTTTCTTTCTTCTCTGCATCTATCCATTCGTCCCTCAATCCACCCATTCATCCATTCATCAGCCCTCAGTCTATCCAACTCTTTATCCACCCATCGATTCATCCATTCATCCATATATCTAGCCACTCAGTAAGCCAGCTGGCCTGTTATCTGTCTATCTGTCTACCCATCTTTCACATGCATATGTGCTTGAGACACTGTGTTAGGATATAGCAGTTAACATTGCAGGGCACATGGCTACCTTATCTGAGACCTTCCTCATTCTTTTGCTATTACCTGTGTTCTTTCTCCAATGACCTTCAGTCCCAGAGGACTTACTGATGCCTGACTTTGCCTAAAACTAAAATGTTGGCGCCAAGGCTGCGACCGGCGGCGGGTCCTGCGCGGGCCCTCCCGGGTCCTGCGCGGCCCCCCTGGCCCCGCGCCAAGGGGGCGGCGGGCGCCCCCCCCCCCCCCCAGGGCGGGTGTGTGGGCTCCCGGCC
>NW_006203694.1:1031233-1039511 GCF_000334495.1 Tupaia belangeri chinensis
TGGATGCCAGGGACAATGGAGGAGGAAGATGGGACAAAGCAGAGGGTGGGGGATGGGGAATCAGGGATGGCAAGACAAAGGGCAAGGTATGCAGGATGTAAGAATTGGAAAATTACTTGCTGAGAACATGTATGTTGATGTGCTTGATTGAACCAATGCACAGTGTATTTTGGATGGAAAATTCATTGGTGTGTTGTGATGGTGTATAGTGAATTAATGTAGAAAATAAAAATTTTTTAAAAAAGATAGGTAAAAAATAAATAAAATGTTGGATTGGGAAGAACTGAGCCACCTAGTAGCTTTGACTTTAAATAAGGTTTTTTCCCCACTCTAAGCCTCAGATTCCTCCTTGTTACGTAGACATAGAAATAGGAAATATCTCAGAGTTACTGGTGGAGAAATAGTGAGTACCTAGTTCAGGGTAGGTACTCAATAATTGGTAACCATTCATGTCAATACCATCATCTATAAAATAAGAATATAAATAGTGGTCTGGCTCCATGACCTGGTAGTTAAACTAGCTGAGACCCACACGGTTGACCATGTGGTTCAAGGCCTGGGCCCAATAGCTTGAGAAACATGCTGATGAATGTATGTGGGCCCAAAATCCTAAAAGGAAGGAGAGGTGATCAATGCCTTCTCCTTTCCCTTTCTCTTTGTCTCTCTCTAGCAAGCACATATGTCCTATAGCACATCTCCCCCATCCCCTCAAAAAAAAAAGAAAGAATATTGGTAGCTTCCTCTTACTGAGATTTCTGTGCTCAGGAAATCTCAACAGCTGCCTTTGCTCTTAGTGTAATAATCTGCCTAGATCCTTACAGTAGCCTTTGAAGCCTTGAGGATCAGGCCCCTGTCTGCATCTGCTAGCATCAATCTCCCCTCATTTCTGCTATCCTATCACGCTGGCTATCTTTCCTTCCATTGTATCAGCTATAGACTGTGTCGCTCAACAAGTATTTCTGGTTCTCCTTCTGTAGAAGGAGAACTTCTGTAGTTCTGTAGAACTTGCAAGTTCCTCATAATATAAGCTCCATTAATTTGCATTCCTGAATGGAAATTATTTGAAACAGAGTTATGCTAACTGATGATGTAAGAAATAAATCTTTATTGTTCCTACAGACTAAATGTCCATATCCCCCCTTCCCCCTGCCAAATTCATATTTAATCCTAACCCGCTGTGATAATATTAAGAGGTAGGGCTATTCAGGAAGAAATAGGTCAAAAGTAAAGCCTTTACAAGTGGGATTAGCACCCATGTAAGAAGAAACACCAGAGAGATGATTTGTGTCTATGCTATATGAAGACACAGCAAGAAGATAGCCATCTGCCAACCAAAAAGCAGGCCCTCACTAGAACCCAGATTTGTCAGAACCTTGATATTAAACTTTTCAGTCTCCAGAACCATAAAAACCAAATATTTGTTGTCTAAGTCACCCAGTCTACAGTATTTTTATATCAGTCAAACTAAGATAATTATATTCAGTTTCTAATAATTGGGGGACTCTTTGTTACTGCAGCAAAAAACTAACATAATCTGACCAATATATTGACCACCCTCTTTCTGACAACAGAGTCTTTACCCAAGCTGGCCTCTCTGTCTGGAAATCTCTCCCCTCTCCAATTAAGTAACTCTGTTAGCTCTCAAAGCTCAAGTATTTCTTCTTCAGGGAAGTATTCCCCAACTATGTCATTCTCCCCTATCAGAGGCTCTTATCTTATCAAGTATCTCTCCTCAAAGCTCTTCTCAAAGTGGCAATTTTACCTTTATTTATTTGATGATTTTATTAATTTTCATCTCCCCCATTAGACTGTAAATTCCATGGGAGCAGGGTTCAGATTGTTACATCTCCTCATCGTGTCCTTAATATATACCACAGTCTGGCACATTTTAGCTCCCATGGAAGGGAGGGAAAGAAAGAAGAAAGGAGGGACTGAATAGGTGGATAAATGGCAGATGCCAGGGATGGATGAATGTTCTTTTCTAAAACTGCCCCCTCCTGCTACAGTCAAGTTGGTTGTAATGTGAGTCATTGATGCAGAAGGAATCAGGACACTTTTTCTTCTTTGTAATATTTACCTTGAAAAAAATGCAAAGAAGTTTATAGAGTCTAGACTGTAATCAGACTCTGTGAACTACTCTTGGCCAACGAATTCCTGAAGTTTCTCTGCTCCTGTCACTTTGTGCCTAGGAGGGACCCTGACACAATACCAACAGCCAGATATCACCCCCCCTCCAGCCTGGCAAGACCCTGAGTGCCTTAGTACGCCCAGTCTCAGGCCCAGATACTGCAGTCTGGCACTGGTGGCACTGCCCTCCATTAACACAATTGCCTTCACCTCTCCATAAATCAGATTTACAGAGCACAGTGCATTTTGGAAGCCTAGGGACACCTCATGGGCCTCACAGTTCAATGGAGCTCATTATGGAAATCAGTTAAATGCCAAGGAGCAAGATAAGTGTGAACTGTTTACCAACCCCTTCCACCAGAGACGCACAGACCGTGCTAATGGGAGATCATTTGTGGCCTCCCTCAGTCACTCAACCCTCTTTATCTGCTACTGTGACTAATCTGCAGGGAGAGAGGTGCATGTTGGCATGAAAGAGCTCTCCAAGGGACTCAGGGTGATTGCTGAAGGGGGACAGGAACAGCCGGAGAGGGGCTAAACCCTGGGTCTCAGAGCCAGCCAAGCTCAGCTCACCTCACCCACCAGAGATGAACCCCCTTCCTTCTTTCCAGGACACTAGATTCTCAGGCCAGCAAACTTTCTAAAAGCCACTGAAGATAGTAATGCCATTCAAACTGAGGACCTACTGGGAGAAAAGCATCGTACAGTTTGCATGGCATTTTTACTTCTACTGATTTATTTGAGCCTCACAGTATTTAGACCAGATAGATGTATTGCTACCACAGCCACTTACTAACTGAGGAAACAGGTTCAGTGAATTAAGTGACCTGCTTAGATTATTATTGGTGAATTTTGCTTTTTTACACCCATATACAATGCATTTTCCACTTGACCAAAGCTCCTTAAGTGGTGGGTATTAGAACTACATTAATAATAGGGTTTGGGATATCCTTGAACTTCTTAAATTTGCATGCAAATTTTATTGTGTTCATGTACAGTCATTTTTTTTCCTGGACAAGAAATTTAATATTTTTACAGCTCTCAAGTGAATTGAAGTTCCTAAGAAGTTAAAAACCACAAGGGCCGGGTGCGTGTACGTGTGTGCCCAAGATCTCGAGAGGAAAATGGAGGAGAAGGGATTGTGACGTGGCCATCCCCCCCCAGGGGGGGTGATTTCTTGCTTCCTGTCTCTCTGTCTCTCTGTCTCTCTGGCAAGCGCATACACCCTATAGCAAATACCTCTGCAAAAACAAACAAACAAGAAAAAAAACACAAAGTGTTCTGGACACTCTGAGAGCATTTATAGGAGAACCAGGATTCAAATTTGTGTTTATCAGAGTATTTATTGGTGGTCCAGAGAGAGTGAAGGGCTAGGATCATAGGGCAGCAAGAAAGGTTAATTGTGAAAGTGCAGGACCTGATTCTGGATATAGTTTGCACGATTTTTAGTTCTTTAAAAAAAAAATGTCGAGTTTGGGCAAGCCACTGGCATCATGGTTAAGGCAGCTAGATCCCACATGGCCAACTACGTGGACCAAGTCCTGCATCCTGTAGCCTAAAAGACACTGCGAGCACATGTGTATATGTGCCTTACATTCTAAGAGGAGATTAAAGAGAGAGTGCCAAGGCATGGTCATCCTCCCTAGATGGTGGTGCTTTCTCTCTCTCTGTCTCTTTCCTATAAGCACATGCATGCTATGGCAAATTAAAAAAAAAAAAAAAAAGTTAGGACCAGCAGATAGTGTTATGGTTACATTGCTGAACTTCCATACAATCAACCATGATTCAAGTCTTGGACCCAGCAGCTTGAACCTCATGCCAGGCATGTATGTGTGCATACCCAAAATTCTGAAAGGAGAATGGATTGTGGCATGGCCATCCCCCTGGTGGGTGATTTCTCATTTTCTGTCTCTCTGTCTCTCTTTGTCTCTCTGGTGAGCTCACGCACCCTATAGCAAAAATCTCTCTTAAAAGATGAAGTTTTAAGCCACCGGGTCTGGGACGTGAACCGCGGTGGACTACATGGGAGTCCAGCGACATAGCCATTACGCTAACTGCTGGTTCCTTAAAAGATAACGTTAAATAAATAAAAATATTGAGTTAACTACCACTGATCTTTATTACTGAGTTTTTTTAATGTCACCTTAAATTCTGCTCCTGAGATGATAGCCTCACTTGCTTTACCCTAACTAGTGTCCAGAAGACGTTGAGTCTTCTGATGATTTCTGACCTGGTCGAGACTCTTAAGTCTACTGTGGTAGACTTTGGAGAATGCCAAGCATGGTCCCTTCATTTTAATGTGCAGTGTATGGGTTAAAGACAGAGGTTTGGGGATAAAACAGATATAGTTTTGATCCTGGCTCTCCTATGGAACCTTGAAGAAAGTCTCTCAACTTCTTAGAGACTCTGCTTCTTATTCTGGAAAACAAGGACAATGCTGATATCCATTGTTGTGCCAGTCAGATAGTATAATTTCCAGACAGTGAAAATATAATCCAGGCATGTGTCTAATGTCTCCATTGCTCTGCTTGAATTTGGATAAGAAGGTGAGCAATGAGGATGAGTCTGGGCATTTTACAAGACTCAAAGCTTCCCCGTTGATATGTGAGCGCTGGCTTTGGAGACATGGAGCTGTTCTGCATTTCAAGTCTTGTTGCTCATACTTACTTGCTAAGAGACTTTGACAACCTCTCTGAGCTTCACTAGTGGTGTCTATAAGTGAAAATATGAGCAATTACTGTATGAAAATGCTGTGAGGATAAAGCATTTTTAAAACATATGTGCCTAGCATATAATAAATGTACAACTCTTCAGCAGACAGCAAAATAGAAATAATAAATATCATTCAAGGGAAAGAAACTGAGGCAGGGAGAATGACATGCCCATGACCTACATGTTGATAGCAGAGCTGAAATTCAAACCCAGATCCTTGTACTGAGTCCAATAGACTTAGGCTCCCCTGAGCTACTTCTCTCCGTGTCCCAGAAGGTAGACTACAAAACTGGAAATATTCATTTGAGTAGTAAATAAAAAACAAACTCAGCTTCTGGATTTGGTGGCACCCAGTGATGCCAGGTGACCTCAGCTCAAGACCTGGCTCTCTTGCTCCTTCTCTCATCTGATGAGCCATCCAGCTATTCTGAGGTTGAATGACCCAATGGCAGTGAGGCTTGTATGACAGCATGGGTGGGGAGACTGGCTGTGTGGCCATAGCTGTGTGTGGTTGTGGGCTGCTGTGTCTAATCTGAGGCCCGTTATAAGCTGCCTCTTCCCAGGGCCTATTCTGTGGACTCCTGCATTTCCCAGAATAATCTTGCTCATTATGATGCCGGCAGACTTTTCAAGCCAGCTCATTTTTCTTCCCTTTGTCTCAAACTCCAATACCCTGCCCTTTTCACAAGATTTCTGAGAGAGCAGTTCACAGCGCCCATTTAGTGGGGAGAGAGGGAGGTGGAAATGTCCCCAGAGGGTGAGCAGTATCTCAGCCTTAGTTAAAAAAAAAAAAAAAAAAAAAAAAAAAAAATAAAGGAAAGAGCTTTGTCTGCTAAATCTCCCCATTTTGGAATCGAATGTTGTTTAAAATTCAGGACAAATTCTCAGTTCTCTTGCTGACAAATTCCACACAAGCACAGAGGAGAGGCGAGATGGAGGTGAGTGCAGCAAGGTGGGAGGTGCCTACACATGCTTCATTAAACGGCTACCAAGTGAAAGCCTACTGTGCACTGAGTCTGTCTGGGTCCCACCAATGGCACAACAAGCAAAGCAGGTGACATCCCTCCCTTGGAGCTGAAACTCTAGTGGAGGAGGGGCCAGCTGGTGGCTGTGCAGCAGTGAAACACGATGCTCTGGGAAACAATCCCACATGGGAAGGTTCCTGGTTCAAAACCTTCAAGCTGGGGGTGGATGGAGACATCAAGGCTCCATGGAGGGTTCTTGTTCCCTCTATCTCTCCCAGTAAATAAATAAAATTAATAGAAAATTTCTAATGAAGGAGACAGGCGTGACTAAATAATGACCTACATCCATAATTACAACGTGAGCACTTGCTTCAAAGGGAAAGCATGTGGTAACACAAAAGCATATAGCCAGAACCTGACCAAGTTGAGGGTCAGAAGAGACTCTCCAAGGAGGTAACGTCAACTCTGGGACCTGAAGGATGGTCAATAGGGGCCAGCAAGGTAGAGATGGGAGAAAAGCCTTGCAAGAAGAAGGAATAGCACAAGAAAAGTCTCTGGGCCAGAGAAGGCACCGATGTTGGAAAAGTTGGAAGAGAATCAATATTCCTAGAACCAAGAGAGTGAGAAGGAAAGTGAAATGGGGTGGGGATTAGGAGGGGTGAGACTGATGATGTAGCCAGGGGAGCTCCTGCAAGGTCCTGCAGCCACAGTAAGCTTATATTGGTCTTTGTCCTTGGGACAAGAGGGAGCCATGGAGGTATTTTAAACAGAGGAGTGATATAGAGTTTGCTGTTTACAAAAGCTGCTCTGGTCACTGAGTAGAGAGTAGGCTGGGTGAAAGCAGGTGAAAAGACAGGGAACTAGCACAAATTCTTCCCCTCCCTGTACCCACACCCATTGGTATTTCCTGCCACACTGATGCTAGGCTTGGCCATGAGACTTTCTCTTTAGCCAATAGAACAAAAGGAAACAAGAAGCAAACAGACTCAAAGGGCATTTGCATTTCTTGTTGTTTCTGGGACAGTACAATTACTATGTGAAGACAACCACAGCTAGCCTGGGCTGCCTATTGGAAGATGAAAGACCCATGGCCTAGTCACCCCAAATCCCTAGCCAACATCCTGAAAATTGGCAGATTTGGATCATCCAGTGGCCAGTCATACATCCAGCTGATCAGAGATGCCTAAGAGGTCCTAAACCAGAACTGCCCAGCCAACCAACCTAACTGTGAGTTAAACGAAGGGTGTCACTTTAAGCCATTGAATTTGGGATGGTTTGATGAACTAATATGTGCTTTGTTAATATTAGGTTTCTCTCAGCAGACCGTAAGTGTGTGTGTGTGTGGGGGGGTGGGGGGTGGGCAGGAAGGACCTTATCTGTCTTCTTTACCACTACCATATCCCCAGTGTCTAGAGCATGCCAGGTAAACAGGAGCCATTCAATGAATATGCGTCCAGTAAATGAATGAGTACATGACTCTAATCTGTTAGGTTTCTCCAGGGAGACTTTCTGCACCAGCCCCAGGACTTTTCTCCCCTTTCCATCAGCAACAAAGAAGCAAACACTTCTGGGTAGAAACCAAATTTATATTGAACCTTTATAGATGGTTGCCACATACCAGGCTGACACAGTACTAATCATGGAAGACAAGGGGAGAAAAGCCACATTTCCTGCCTTGAAAGAATTCACTGTCTGGCAGACGAGATGGATAGGGATAATGACAATAGCCTCTCCTGCTTATCGTGAATTTATTACATTCCAGGTACTCAACATGGAGTGTTTCCTTTAATATTTATCACAACTACAGGAGGAAGTCCAGTTAATTTCCTCTTTATGCGGAAGAGAAAACTGAGGCATGGAGAGGTGAAGTGATTTGCACAAGGGGATAGAGCTAGACTCAAGCTCAGCCTAATCTTTAGTAAACATCATAAATTAAATGTTAGGCTTGACTAAGTTCAAGTAATCAGAGTAGTGCCTGGTAAGTACTCAGTAAACCCTAGTCATGACTACCACTGGTATCATTTCCATTGACTGCCTGAGTAACCCTAAGTGTGATAGTATCAATGCCTCTATATACACACCACCTGGATTTAAATCCCACCTCTGCTACTTTCTTGCTGTGTGACCTTGAGCAAATAATTTAACCACTCTGAGCTACAGCTTTCTTGTCTCTAAATTGGGATTCTAATGGAGTCTACTTCATTGGGTTGTTGTAAGGATTAAGAGATAATGCTAATAAAACATTTAACTCTAGAACCAGCTACCTACTAAGCATCTAATAAATGTTAGTTATTACTAGACATCCCATTTTGCAAAGACCAATGTCAAGACTCAGATGAGTGATAAGACTTGGCCCAGCTAACACCTCTTGTAAGTGATAAGACTGGGACTTATTTAGGAAAATTCTCATTTCCTATCCTGTGCTCCTAATTGATGTTCCAGTTGCCTGTGAAGTGACTTCCAACAGCTGGAGT
>NW_006203694.1:1040314-1142416 GCF_000334495.1 Tupaia belangeri chinensis
CCTAATTTATGTACCAGTTGCAGTTAAAGTGACTTCCAACAGCTTGAGTCCTCCTGAAAGTGTTATTTCTTCTAACCAAAGTCACTGTTAAACTCTAGAATAAAAAATTGCTTTTCTGGAAAAACTTTTAACTCCCCAGAGGGGTCAGAATTAATGTATGTTCCTGATATACAGGCATACCACATTTCCAAGTTGGTTTTATGAGGGGAAGCTCTAAACTTCTATGATTTGAAGGTGGTAAATGGTAACGACAAGGTATTAAACTTTGTGGGGGAGTGACTGCCTCAAATCCTCTCTGGAATAAGGCAAGGTGTAAATAAATGAATACCCAAGGAAGTATGTGCAGAGGAGTGAGCCTCAGCCTAGAGGGAGGAGCAATGGTTTCTATCCTAGCTTCATCGCCATCCCACCGCACGCCTTGAGCAGGACACGTGACCCCCTCTGCACCCTCATTTTCCAATCCATCTGGTCACCTGTGATTTGTGATTCAAACTGGGACACTTTGGGGAGTGAAAGAGAACATTGTTGATAATTATAATAGCTACACATGTATTCACTTTGTCCTGGGAACCAAGAGACATAGACTCTCTTCCTACCAGCAAAATCCCAAGATTATACCGTCATTGGTAAGAGTCATTCTGAATCTGGTATTTAATGACAAAATCTGTGACTGAAAATTGATCCTGATCAGGTATTGAAAATGTTACCGAATTCTAGGATCCTATAGAAGAACATGTGCAATGACATGGAGTAGAGAAGAAAGCTGGGCTGTGCCTCTTTGGAGAGAACCATGATCGACAAATGAAAACAAGATAAGGAAGAACATTACATGATAGCTCCTTACGTCTTCATGGTGTTGCATGAACTGACTATGGGGTCCACTCTATCTTTTCTCCCCATCCATAAGGCAAACAGAACAGAAGCAAAGGTGCACTGTGTCTGCTCCAGAAAGAACTCTCTGCCTTGCTGTCACCGTTCCAGGTCTGAAGTGTCCTCCCTTAGCTACCTCATCATCATTGATGCCCTGTATCTATTTTTCACACTTATCTTGGCCCCTGATCTAGCAGGCATGACTTGGCTTTTAATCCTGGGCTACCCAGATTGGCAGTCTACACAGGCCAAGTAAATAAGATAATGACTCGGCTGTCTGCTCAGCTCATAGGAACTGGATGCAGGAAAAATCCTGGAGAACTATTTCCAAACATACCTGCCATCTGTTTGACTTGAACGTGAGTTGCTTGCTGAGAAGCCAATGGTTCTACCTGGTGACTCTAATTATCAGAACAGTCTGGAGCGTGGTCACCTCGAAGATCTCTTCTTGGGGATATTTCTCCTCTTTGACTGTGGTACAAGAAGTCCCTTGTACTTGGCAATAACTCGGAAGAGCAAGGAGCTCTCAACCAGAAACACTTCATCTCTTGCTCTGCTTCTGCTCTGCAATTTGATGGAATCATTCTTTAATATAGCTGCATTTCTACCCCACATCAGAGATGATTGAAAGCAGGGGAAAATATTCCTATGAGAAATGTGGGTTTTCAGTCAAGCAAACAGAAATCTGAAGGGTGATTTGATTAGAGTAGCAGCTTAGTCTAGCGAATGGAGCAATGAATGTGGACTCAGGGCCCCAGCTTCTGTAAGATGTTGCAGAAGGTACCAAGCCTCCCTGAGTCTCTCTCTCCTCATCCATCTCACTAGACTTCTGGGTGGCTCAATAGGATAATGGGCATGAAGTGCTCAGAAACTCCAAAGTGCCAGTTCATATGTAAATGATGAGTATCTTTTAAGATGTGAAGTGTTTTTAAAGAGAAGGTTGCCACTGATCAATTATTCTCTTTGCTCACACAGGACTGACACGGCTCCTAAATTCCACATTCTGCATACATTGACAGTTTTAGATTGCATTTCTTTATGGTATGGAATAATCCGACAGCAATTTTACCTCCCTCTAAAGGAGGGCTGATTCCCTGGGGATCAGAAACCGGTGGAGCCTCAAACATCAACTGGGGGTCTGATGTGGAGGAGGTGGCGTGTGGAAGGAAGAGTCAAGGTCTTACCGAGGTTCAGAATACAGAGCTGCCATGCATCAACCCTTGTGACATGACTGAAAAAAAAGAAATGATTTTAGTGGGGAGGGATGTTGTTTGTTTTTTCTTTTACTCATTTTCTTTAGCTGAAAAAGCAGTTATAGTTCACTCTTCTTCCTTGCTCATTGAGGGTAGAATCTGCAGCCAGCTCATCTCTAGGTATGGCGAGTAAATACTTGATTAATAAATGCTTCATTAACTAGAAATCTTTAAAATCAATGAAGAATTTCTGAATATACCCAGACCCAGAAAGACAGCTTCAATTTCTAATGGAGGTGGATGGATCCAGACCCCACACCTTGCAAAAGAAGCCACCCTTAGCTTTTTCCTAAGTATGACACCTTATCAATGAAATGTCTGTGGAGGCTGCCTTGCCTTGTCCCACTTTCCTCGCCAGGTGCTCAGATGGGTGCTGCAGCTGCCAGCTCCTCCAGCAATGTGAGCAGAAAGGTAGTGAATTGCCTCTTGCTGCTGCTTCTGGATGTGGATGTTCTAGGACATCATCCCGAGTGACATCTGCTTGACCGAGAAGTTATGTTCTCCTTGCAGAAGTGGGAAGATTTATCCTGCTCTTTTCATCTGCCTTGGATAAGCAATTTCACTCTTTTTCTTCTACCTCTAGGCTGTGTGTTCTTGGACAAGTCATTTCACCTCTCTGAACCTAGCTACCGCTAGTCAATTAGGGCTCTGGATTTGTGTCATGGAGGGCTGCGAGGAACAAAGGAGATACTGCATGACAGACACCTAGCCTCATGGCTGAGACATCTTAAAGGCACATTATCAAGTAGCTGTTATTATTTTCATCAGCAGCTGATGAAAGGGTGGTTAGGGGATTAGGTAATATAATGTATGTAAAGTACTTCACACAGTGTCTGGCACCTAATGAGCACTCCATAAGTGGTGGCTATTATTAGTAGAGATAAAAACACGTACATTACAAAAATACCAATAATGCAAAGTAGAAATGGATACAGCCAAAGAGTACATGGAGTGCTCAGCCACCTCAAAGGAGAGATAGCTGCTTCCAACTGGTGAAGCAGGGTTAGCTTCTTCAACTTCCCTGACAATCACAATTGCTTCGTGGGGAGGACTTAATTGAATTCCAGGTCACCTTCCATAGCCCACATCCAGTCTCTAGGGAAAGGACCAGGAAAGGAGCCAGAGAAGCTGCATTTTTAACATGCAGCCCAGGGTTTGTAACATGAATGATATTTGGAAAACTCTGGAGTAAATACCATCCATGTTGTAACACGTCCACTAAGTGACACTAGTCATAGTAATCTCCAGCGTTCTTTTGGAACCAGGCCCCATGTCCACACTTCACGTCAGTCTTCATGAATATCTCCACAAGATAGGTATCACTAGATCCATTTTGCAGATAAAAAAAAAAAAAAATTCAGGGAGTTGAAAGAAGTTACCCAAGATCACACACTGCAAAGTGCCAGAACCAGGGTCAAATCCAATCTTGCCTAATCTCAAAACATGTGTGCTTTTCACTAAGTAACATTCTCTATGTGTGTCCTTTGCACTAAATAACATTCTCTAGACATTTATGTGTGCCATGAAAGAACATTCCAGCAGTAGAAACAGCCTGAGCAAGGCCTGGAGGCAGGAAAGTGAATAGTAAGAGAAAAGGCAATTGTGATAGTGTGACAGCAAAGTTGTAGCCCAGCCTCAGTGCAAGTCAGTCAAGGAACACAGGTAGGAAAAGTGGGTTGGTCTACACTGGTTGGGGTTCAGATTAAGCTGGTGTTTTAAAGAGATCTCCAAAATACAGGAGCAGAAGTAAGATAGCAGTTTGTTTTTCCCTTCATGTCATTCATGGTGAGTATCCCAGGAGGTGGAGTAGGAACAGCTCTGCTGCATATAGTCACCAGTGACCCAGCTATTGAGTTGGCTCTCCTGTCTTCAACATTGGACCTCCATCTCTGGTCCAAAGCAGTTGTCTCAGCTGTTGCCATTTCTGCCCCAGAAAGAAACAGGGTTATGGAGCCCAGAGCAGGCAGGTTTGCTGGTTAAGAAATGACTTGGAATCTTCTAGACATGGAAATAGCATTCATCTTGCTTCCACTCCCCCTCCATTGGCCTGAACCTAGTCACATGGCCACACATAGCTGTAAGGGAAACTAAGACATGTGACTGGCTGTGCAGCCAAGAACAACCAAACTTGACAGGGAGAGTGCTGGCATTATTAACAAGTAAAAAGAGAAGGATAGATACCAGGACCTGTTTCAAGACCTTATAGGGTTAGAACATACCAGAAGTAATAGTTATGTGGAGTCGAGTCTATACCAGACATTTCCTAAGTGTTAACTAAATTAACTCAGTTAATCTCTTTGCTGTTATTTTTTTATTTTTTATTTATTTTTTATTTTTTTTGCTATAGGGTGGGTACACTTGCCAGAGAGAGACAGAGACATCACCTACCAGACAAACTCAGTTAATCTTTACAACCAATTTGAATGCCAGGACTGAGAGGCTGCCCAAAGATTAAAATCTTCAGTTGGCAAACAATAAGTTAAATTAAGCATCTTTGAACAAGGAGATGGGGTAGAGAGCATTTCATGGCACTCTGTTTATCTGCTCAAGGTTATGTAGCAGAAGAACTAATGAAGAGAACCCAGGCTTAAGAGTTGTAAGCCCAGTCCCATGGCTTCTTCACACTGGGGCCTTCAGTCACAGATCTCTGTGAGGAGGTGATAGAATGGCTAGTGTCCAAGGTATTCCTCCCTCTACAAGACTATATCATTACCGAGGACCTTTCTTATGTCTGGAACTACAGAGGACACAAGAACATAGAAGATAGATAGGTACAGGGACACAATGGATTCTCACATGATAGCCAGAAAAAACAGGAAGTCTATCTCAACGAGGCTAGAGAAGGCATCCTCTAATCCTCAAATCCTTCAATGTGTCATTAAACACTCTCACTATCCTTCAGGCAAGTGAGAAACTTGGGAGTCATGCTCAGTACCTTCTCCTTCACCACCACCTGAGTGTCTATTCTGGCACTGCCAATTTTATTTCCTAGCTGTATACTGAGTCCACACACTTCTTTTCACCCTACCATTTGACTCTGGCTGGAGCCATCTATCCCTCACCTGGATTATTACAGTCTCTTCCTAGATGATCACTTTCTCCACTTGCCTTGTTTCAACCCATTCTCAGCAGCAAAAGAGATCCTAGCATAAAGCACATGTAAGTTTGCCATTCTCCAATTTAAGCAGTTCAAATCTGTCCCATTGCTCTTAGGGGAAAAGGTCAAAATCTTAAATTGCCAAGTCCTGCCTAATTTAATTCCCACCCATTTCTCAAGCCAATACTTCCCCAGCCTTATCATACACCTTACCTCCATTCCCAGCTATAATCAACATGGTCCTTTTAATGAATAGGTCATGCTTCCTCCAATCTCATAAAGACTTGTATAGATGTTTTCTCTGCCAAGAATGGTCCTCATCTCTTCACCCACCTGCCTTCATATTACAGACACCTGAGTTTCTTAAAGAAAACCTTTGAGACCAGCAGATGGTGTAATGGTTATGTTGCTGGACTCCCACATGGTTGACAGCGGTTCCAGTCCCAGTCCTGGAGGCTTGAAATATGCCAGGAACATGTGAATGCATGCCCAAGATCCCAGGAGGAGAAAGAAGAGATTGTGGCATGGCTAATCCCCCTGGAGGATGATTTCTCTCTTTCTCTCTCTGTCTCTTCAGTGAGCACACACACCCTATAGCAGAAATCTCTAAAATAAAATAATAATAATAATAATAATAATAATAATAATAATAACGGATACCATCCCCAAACATAAAACTCAACATACATCAGCCCTTCTAAAACTTAAATGATACCAACTTCTAAATCTTAAATGATACCAACTTATGTAACTATTACTATATGTAATTAAGGTCTATATACACTAAACATTCTAAGCTAAAAAATGAAGGAGCTATATTTATTTCTCTGTTACCTTTCCAGTGACTAGATATTTAATGACAGAATTCATTCATGAGTGAACTTCATTCCCTGTCATCTATAGAATATAATTCCTATTCTATGTTCCAAAACCCCTATTCCGTCTGGCAGTTGTAGCCTCAGAAAAATGAACTTTGACATATACATCTTGACCAGCTTTTCTCAGTTAATATTCACAATGACTGATAGAGGTAAATGCCCTCATTTTACAGATAAACAGACAGAGACTCATGGAAAATAATAATATTCATTAGCCCCAAGTGTGATATTTACTTTTAATAATGTTTGATATCAATTTGTATAGATTTCTAATATTCTTCACTCCTCCAAAGTCATCTTAAGGTGGTTAGATCTTGAGAAAATGAGTGTTTGTGTATGTACAGTAGTTTCTAAAAAGTTGGAGTTCATTCTGAAAGAATCTGAGACAGAGACATGAACTACAGATCCATTTAAGGAAATGGGAAGGATAAGAGCTATTAGGTTGTCAGAAAAGTCATGACGTATTTTTCTATGTTTTTCTATGCAAAACAGTGTCATGACTTTTCCATCAACCCAATATGTTCAGTAGTCAGCAGCAATGTATTTAAGTAGCTGAAAACTCCCACACTCATGAACTCTTCAATACCATCCTGGGGTAAAGGGCATCTGTTTTACATCTTTTGAGTCAAAACCTATGAGGTTGAACCATGTTGAGATGTCAAGATTGATCTTTTGTTATGTACACCCACACAAACATGCATACTGCTACATGCATATACACAAACACACATGATTTGACATCATTCCCATGGCAGTATTGTTCACATATTCCTGCCAAACCACATTATTTCTCTCTGACAACCAGGATATTACAGTGGATGACTGAGAGAACAGTGAATTTTCCACCAAAAGTGTACTTGGATAAGATCTAATGTTATCAAAGCAAGAAATCGAGGTTTCTAAATCTTTGGATTACATAGTAATTTAAACACAAGGCTTGTTGTGACAAAATACAGCATGATATATCAAAGTTGGTGGGAGGATTTTGTAAATGAAAGAGAAGGGAAGCTGGTAACCCAGAAAACACAAGGAGACTGGAAATTAAAGCTCTTTGATTGGAGCAAGATGAAAAAGGAATTCGTGAGCAGCATGTGTTCAGGGCACTGAAAGCCTCCCATGCAACTTGCCACTAAAATTAACCCACCACCTCTGGGGCTTCCTGCCTACCACTAGGGTGGGTAATTGTGCACCTCCAATGCCCTACTGTGAATCTATCGCATCACCCTCAACTAAAAAGAGCCATGGCAACTCCACAGAGGTCTGCTCGTGCTTGGATCAGCATGAACCTGAGAAAACAAAGATGGCAAGAGTAAGGATCTCCTGGAGGAATGACCCAAACTCAAGAAAGAGCAAAGCCATAACCTACGGAGCTGCCAGCCCCCGTTGGTGATGATGGAGAACATCTACACACTAGATTCTGTTCTCAACACTTTACAAATACCAACTCGGTTAAGCCACTCAACAGCCCCATAAAGTCTGTGTACTATGATTTAATATCATTTTATGTAGAAATAAACCGGGATTCAGAAAAGTAATATGTTTAATGTAGCCTACAGTAACAGAGCCAAGATCTGCACTTAAATTCTTATTTCTCAATCACTAGCCATTGTAGAGTGTCCAAAAAGCGATATTAAGTGCCTGAAAGTGAGTCCTGATGACCACATGTGCCTTTATTATTATTTAGGGAGATACTGAATATTTATCAACCCTAAAGTTATCAATCACAGATAGGGAGATTGAAAACAAATAAAAAATTAGAGGAAGACCCACCACCTGGTGTTCTTTTGATGGGATATACTGACTAACTCATGATCATACAGGAAGGTAATGGTTATAGTTGGAGGAGCAGGGCCTTAAAAAGGTTGAAAATAGGTTACAAACTTGCAACTGTGTCAAGTAGGGGGAAAGTGATACCCTAAAGTGAGGTCTAGAAAACTGTGACATTCCCAATTCCTGAGTCTTGATGGAGAAAGGGCCAGCATAAGAAGGCTTTTCTTGGGCCAACAAATTGCATGAGGTTAAGGTGGCTAGATCCCACATGGCCAGCTATGCAGTTAGAGTCCCAGACCCACCAGGTACATGCCCCAAATCCTAAGAGTAGAATGGAGGAGAAGGGACTACAACATGGCCATCCCCCTGGAGCATTCTCTCTTTCACACACTCCTCTCTCTTTCCTCGAGCTAGTACACATACCCTGGAGCAAATGAAAAGGAAGACTTTTCTCAGAGTCACTTTAGTTTTGCCTACCTAATGGCTTTACTTGCCAACTCAATAGAAGCATTTGGCAAGCTTCTGTGGGAAGGGTGGAGAACGATAGTTCTCTATACCACAACAAAGTCAGTTTGAATTCTACAAAATTCACCAACTGATGAGATCTTGGGCAAGTCTCTTGACCAAGCTGCACCTCATCTGTAAAATGGGGATAATAAAAGAACACACTTTAAAAAGTCGTTGTGAGCTCTGCATTATATAATACAGATAAATCACTCGGTAGTGGGCCTGACATGTAGCAAAGACTCAACAGAGATAATAAAATAAGTACGGCCTTCCTCTGTGGGCAAGGCCAGATAGACTAGTTATTCACAACATGCAGAAGTTCCTTTGGGAGAAAAGGCAAGCAAAGAGGTCAAATTGAAAACTGATACATGGGGGGGTTGTCACAGCTAATTATCTCTTTTTAGGAGTATGAGGAATTCACGTCCACAATTCATATTTGAATTACATCCTGCAGTTTATCTGATTTAACCCTTTGAGGCAGGTTCATGTCCATTTTACAGATGAAGAAACTGAGGTTTAGAAATGATACATAACATGTCCCAGGTCCCGTAGCAGGGTAGCATCAGATTGTAGGGTTGTGTCCTAGGCCTCCTGCTACTGAGGCCTGTGCCACCTGGACAGTCTATTAGGGACTCTGGCCTCTCCTCTCTCCTGCCCTCCTCCAGCAGCCAGAGAAAAACCGAAGAGTCAGACCTACTTCAGCTGTGCCATAGGCTGATTTTCTGCCTTTAGCAAGGATGAAACACTATCCACAAAGGTGAAAGAGGGTCACATGAAGCATTGGTCTTCTGTACATAATTATTTTTTAATCTGACAGTTACAGAGTAGGGTTTGCATATTGTGTTGATTTGTTGTTGTAATCATTGCCGTTGTTGGAGCAGGGGTCTGAGAGTTCATTTTAAAAAGTGGTTGTTAGTAAAAGAAGGACACATGTAAATGTGTGGGGTAGGTTTTGTGTGATGTTTGCCTCTTAAGGCTGCAGATCTCTGAGAGAGGTCTGAGCATATGTGTGTTGTGCCCTGTGGTATGTGTGTTTTAGTGGAATGAGTGCATGTGTGTGTATGTTGCATGTTGTACTTGTTATATCTGTGTTAGCTGGACCTGCATTTATAATGATATATTTCCGTATATTGATTGTGTGTGTATATTCTGTGTATTGTGGTTATTTGTGCATAGGGTATAAATATATACATGGGTACTGTCCATACAAGTGAGTTGCACACTTGTGTGTGTTATACATGTGTATCCATCTATTGCACGAGCTGGTTGTATAAAGTGTGTCCTAAATGCTCTGCGATTTGGTGTGCCCAGTGTTGAAAGCTGGATGTTGCATGTGGTTCTGTCTTGGAAGGCTGTATTCTGCACAAAGTTGCATGGTTTCTGGGCATCCATGCCTTTGTGTGTTATCTGTGTCCTGTCAGTTAAACTAGGGTATATCTGGGTCCATCCAGTGTCTGTGTTCTGAACTGTGCTCTGTGTCTATGTACAGTGTGAGTACTCATGCTGTGCGTGTGTGTGTGTGTGTGTGTAGGTGTGTATGTGTGTCCACACGTATATGCCTGGCATTAGTTCTTCATCAAGTCTCTCTCTCTCTGAGTGAATTACGCCCCTCCTCGTGCCCCCCCCCTTTGCCTGCCCCCCATCTTGGCGCTGGCGTCTGGTAGTTATTAGCTGGTCAGACATTTTTATCTCCGCAAAATATCCTATCGCTCATATCCAGCTCAGTAATCACAGGAATGGGCCTCAGAGACATCGTTTATGCCGCAGCCTCCACAGATCGGGAGAACTCACGTCCCTTTTACCTATTAGTCACTGAAAATAAAGACTCACAAGCCAAATAGCTGCTGTCTCAGGCAAAGTTAACCATTTCTGAGCCAGTTTGAGGTTTTCTTCATTGAAACTATAAATAGTGCACAGGTCAGGGCTGGAACACGAGGGGGTAGGAGCTTTGAAATACCAGCAACTCCAGGTTTCAGCTATTTTTAAATATGATTAGGTTCAACCATTGGTTCCCAAATGGAATGCTGCTAGTGTTTTCTGGGGGAGAGGTGCAGGGGATGGTGCATTTTCTAATATGACCGCTCTGTACCTAGGAGGGGTTCAGTCCACCCACCCCACCCACTTGTGGTTTGATGTCCTTAGTAACCCCAACCATTACGGCAGCAAATGCTCCCCTATTTTCAAGTTCTCCCAGAGATGGGGCGGGGGCAGCATAGCACTACCCTCTTGCAAACCAGAGAGCTAAATAAACCATATCCATGTGAAACATTGGATTAGAATGGACTTAAATGACAGGTTTCAGGTATCGTCCTATTAGAATATTGTTCTATATTTAATTTACTCATCCATCTATTCATTTTCATTCATTCTTTCAACAAACAAATACTTATTGAGCACTCACCCTGTGCCAGATACTTTTTTTTTTTTTTTGGAGAGTTTTTTGCTATAGGGCGCGTGCGCTCGCCAGACAGACAGAGAGAGACAGAGAGACAGAAAGCGAGAAATCACCCCCCCAGGGGGGATGGCCACGCCGCAATCCCTTCTCCTCCATTCTCCTCTCAGGATCTTGGGCACGTACGCACACGTGCCCGGAGTGAGTTTAAGCCATCGGGTCCAGGACTCAAACCGCAGTCGACTACATGGGAGTCCAGCGACATAACCATTATGCTAACTGCTGGTCCCTGTGCCAGATACTTTCTAAATACTAGGGATAAAATGTAAACAGAGTAAGCAAGGCCTCTGTTCTCAAGGAATTTATATTCTACTAGGGAAGACAGCACACATAAAAGCACATGAATAAGCAAGAAAATATGGGGTACTGACATGACCTTTGATAGCAGTGAAATGGGATCTCTCGATACTATTAAGGGATGGGACTTCTTTAAGCTGAAGGGAAAGCTAGGGAAAGGTTTCTTTGAATGGGATCATATAAACTGATGTCAAAATAATAACATGAGCCCAGACATGTAAAGCTCTGGTAGAAGGCCATTCCATTCTAGGAAGAAGACACCATTGGTCTTTGGTACACTTGAGGAACAGAAAAATAACAGTGAAGAAAAAGGGAGAAGGCAGTGACTGAAGGTAGGAAAATGAAAGAGGAAGTTGAAGAAGAAGCAAAGTCCAGGTCACAAAGGGCCTTGGGGTTGTGGCTAAAGTCTGAGTTTTATTTTAAGGATAATGAAAAGCCCTCGTAGACATTTTTAAAAATAATCTATGTATTGTCCCAGCCATGGCAGTGCAGCAGTGGGGTGCTCCACAGTGCTAGAAATCATATGGAAGATTAGTGTTTGGTCCCCAGGTCGACCTATACAAGCAGACTGTGCATGCATACCAGTGATCCTGGCTGGCAGGGAAGGCTGAGGTGGGAGTAGGAGACAGCTTGAGACCCCACTAAGGGTGCTTTTCTCGCTCTCCCTTCTCCGTCCTCTTTCTTATAAAAAAAGAAATAAGAATAAACATTAAAAATGCGCACTATGTATAGAATAGATTGTAGAGATAAGGACAAGCCAGTTCAGAAGGGCCATAATGTACCATGAGAAAGCAAAAACTCCCTATAAGGAAACTGAACTGGAAGCACGAGGAAACTTCAAAACTTTCAGGGGAAAATGGAATTAAATGCAAGTTTATTTTGATGCAAAAGCAGTTGTACTCCATGCCTAGGCTTTTCACAAAATACATTCTATTTGAACAATTTGAAGACCCCCTCATAATTAGTCATGGTGTAGGCTGGTGATTGTGCACCAGAATCATCTGGAGGGCTTGCTAAAATGCAATGGCTGAGCTCCAGCCCAGCCCCAGTCCCAGCCCCAAGTTTCTGATCCAATAGGTCAGAGGTATCATCTTAGGTCTTGCATTTATGTCGTTTTCCAGGTGATGTAGGCCCAGGAAATCACACTTGAAAACCATAGCTAGAAAGAAAAGACAGAGTAAAGATAAGAAAAACAGGCAAACAGGCAAACATTGTTGCTTTAATTGCCCTAATAAAGAAAGAAGGGCCAGCCAGTGGCATGGTGGTCAAGGAAGCTGGATCCCAAATGGTCAACTGAGCAGTTCTAGTCCTGGAGCCAGTGGCTTGGAAAACATATTGGATGCATGTGTGTGCATGCCCAAACTCTTGAGATGAAGGGGAGATAGAGAAAAGATTGTGGCGTGACTCTCCTCCATGGGAGACTGCTTCTTGCTTTCTCTGGCTCTCTCTGACAAGCAAATGTGTCCCCTAGAAAATTTATAGGGAAAAAAATGGTAATAATAGTTTTGCACCAGACACTATATTGAGTTTTCTATATGCACTACCCTACCCAGCAACATTCTGAAGGAGATATTATTGTTCTCATCTTGAAGAATATGAAATAAGGTTTTAGAGAGGTGGGTGTCTTGCCTAAGCTCACACAGCAAGCAGCTCAGTTTACAACTTCAACTATCTCACTCGAGGATGTGTGTTTCATCAGATCTGTGAATCCTATTGCCAAAGACCTTGGTACTTCGTTGGCTTCTGAGTCAGCATCCAGTTTGGGCCTCTGTGAGTCCCAGTTTTCTGTTTCTGAATGCCCAGGTGGGAAGCATTCATTCCTCTCATCAGCTCATACTCACCCAGACAATAATCTGCTCTTCCCTGAGTTAGCCCAAAGGCTAACTTTCTTGCCTCTGATATAATAATCCAGAGAAGTGACAGAGCAGAACCAGACAGAGGGTTCCTGACTGTGATCCATGGGATGGTTCTTTCCATTTCACAGTTCTTTCCATTTCACTTGGCAGCTCTTGAAGACAGGAGGTGAAGACAGGAGGCAAAGTGCATCTCACTCACATGCACGCTCTCTCTCCTCTCTCTCTGTCTCTCTCTCACACACACACACGCACACACACACAGAGGCATACAAACATATTATCACAATTTCTCATTCTTTCGGTATATCAGCATGCCAGGGCTGCCTGGCTGTAAGTATTTCCCCCCAGCTTTCTCATCTATAAGGCATAAACAATCCCAGCATATGCTCAGCATAGAACTGCCCTGTATCTATCCTGAGGCATCTCTGCCTTTAACTGCAGAGCCATGATGATGGAGAGTTATGGACTGCCATTCTGTGGCTTCCTTCCTGACCACTGTCTCCTCAGCTCTGAGCACAGCAGGAGCCAGGCTGTAAAGGTGATGGATGCTTTGGCCAGTTGCGGGGACATCCAAAGCCCCACCTTTCTCAAGGGGTGGGCCTTGGACTATGCTGGTCAGGGCTTTTACTGAAGGTCAGGTTTAAATGTAAACAAAAGAGATTTCCCAAAGATACAAAGAAAAAATGACAGAATGTTCCCAAAACAGGTTGCTGTCTTGCAAGGTATAAAAGTTCTCTTTAGAAAATTTTATGAAGCCCTCGGAAAAAACGAATAGCCTCATTACTGAGCACCTACTATGGGCCAGATGTTTTGCTTTTAGCATCTCACTTATCCTCACTGCCATCCTATATGGCTGATACCCTTATGATTTGTTTTGTTAGTGAGAAAACCAAGGGCTGGAGAGGTTAAGTCATTTTGCTTCAAGGTCAAACAGTTAGTCAATGGCAGCGCTGTGATACTATTCAGTACTCTTCTCGCTTCAGAGACCAGTGAGCCCACCATGCTCTGCTGCTTCTGAGGCCGTGGAGGTCCCATGGCACGAAGGGTCGCATACTCGCCTGGAACTCAGTTCCTTGATGGTGCCCCGCCTCGTATCCCCAGGGAGCTGATTATTTGGACCTCTCTACTATTCCTCATTGTGGTCACTTTCTTCTACTTGTCATCAGGACTCTGACTCTCATTCCAAAGATGAGCACTTAATATTGGCACAGGACAGGTGAAGGGTGGGTGATTCATTTATAAATCAAATATGGCCTTTGCTATGAAAATACAAGATATAATGATGAATTATGATTGCAACCAACTGTAAGAGCTCCAGCTCTTCCTTATCTGACAAGAGTTGGTATTCTCAATCCTTTTAGTTTCAGCCTTTCTGGTGAGTGAGGGGAAGCATCTTATTGTGAGCTCCAGTCACTTTTTATATGCTTATTGATCTTTATGGTAGCTTTGGTAAGTCTTTTGCATTTGGGCTGTCTTTTATATATTCTTAATTTAAATTTGTCTTAGTATGTTCAGGCTGTTGTAACAAAAATATTATAGACCATAGACTGTGTGATTTATAAACAATAGAAATTTATTACTCACAGTTCTGGAGGCTGGGAAGTCTCGGATCAAGGTAACAAGTGATTCAGTGTCTGGAAAAGGCTCACTCTCCTTCAAAAGTGGCACCCTCTAGCTATGCCCTCACATAATGGGAGGGGCAAACATCCTCATTTATAACAGCAGAACCTTCATGACTTCCTCATCTCTCGAAGGCAACCACCCCTTAATTCCTTTACATTGGGAATTAGGTCCCAACACAGAAAATTTGAGTGGATACTAACATTCAGACCATAGCAAAGACCTTTGTTAAGATAGTATACTTCAAATACATTCTAGTAATTTTTTAAGAGAGTTTTTTTGTTTTGTTTTGTTTCTGTTTTTGTTTTGCTATAGGGTGTATGCGCTCTCCGGGGAGACAGAGAGAAACAGAGAGACAGAAAATGAGAAGTCACCCCCAGGGGGCTGACCATGCCATAATCCCTTCTCCTCCATTCTCCTCTTGGGATTTTGAGCACACATGCACATGAGCCTGGCATGAGCGTTAAGCCACCAGGTCCTGGACTCAAACCACAGTCAACTATGTGGGAGTACAGATGTAACTATTATGCCATCTGCTGGTTCCTCTTATAGTAGTTTTTATCCCCTGTTAAATAATTTCTTACTTATCCCAAAATAACTATTATTTTATCCAATGTTTTCTTCTAGAAACTCTATTGTTTTACCTTCTTCATGCATGTCTATATTTATATTAAATCAGCTTTTGTAGATGGTTTGAAAGAAGAGATAAAGTTAATTTTTGTTCATGTGGATATTCAATTGACCAAGAAAAAATCACCCTTTCCCACTGAATGGCAATTATGTCTTTGTGGAAAATAAAATGATGTAATATATTTGAGTTAGCTCCTGGTATAATAGTATTTTAATCAGATAAAAACAAACAAAAAACTCGGAAAATGGTAAGAATACTGGATCCTAAAAGGCAGAAACCTAGAATTTTAATATTGACCCTGCCCTTAATTTCTTATATATCATTGGGGAAGTACTTTCCTTATCATAGCATCTATTCTTGATTAAATATATAGATACATATGAATGAAACAAAATGACTATTTTGCTCCCTGTGCTCCAATATACAATGGCTTATCAAATCCAGTTTTCCTATAATTACCCTCCCTCTTAGAGTTCATTTTTTATCTCCAAGTTGAGTTTAAATGAGCCTAAAAACTAGCCACAAGCGACTTCCTGGTAATCTTCAGAAAGGAAAGAATGAATAAGAGAATGAATGGGGGTGTGAAGTATCATTAGGACTTAGATGATTGTTGCATCATTTCCTTCTGCCTTTGTAACATGTGACCACAAACTTAGTGTCTTAAAACAGAACATTATTATCTTACAGTTCTTTCTGCAGATCAGAAGCCCCCATTGGGCCTCACTGGCTAAAATCAAGGTGCTGTCAGAAGGCTGTGCTCCTTTCCAGAGGCTCTAGGCCAGCATACGCCTTCTCTGGCTGCTACAGTTTTGCTCTTCACCTTCCTTGGCTCAAGGTTCCCTTCCTTCATCTTCAATGCCAGCAACACCACATCTCCCTCCTTTGCCATATCTCTTCCTCTCTCGCATCACAAAGGAGACCACTTATAGAGACCCATGTGATTAGGCTGAACCTACCCAGATACTCCAGGATTATTACCCAACTCGAGGTCCTTCATTTAACCACATCTGCAAAGTTATTCATAGATTTTTGGAATTAGGAGGTAGGTATCTTCAGGAGCCATTATTCTGGGTTAATGGTTATGCTGATTATTTCCAACTGGGTAATAAATTAAGTCTCCCTAAAATGAGACAGGACACAGAGGTTGAACCATTAGGAAAGGATAAGAGGTGATTAGGAACAGAGCCCAGAATCCTGGTTCTGTTTGTAATGATGCAACTCTAGCTGTTGATTTTAGATGAGTATCTTGACCTCTCTGGTTGGAGTTCCCCATCTTTACATTGAGGATTCTGGATTACCTCTGAAGTAACCATCTTATATTTCACCAGAGAGAACGCATATAACAGAAATGTATGAGGGTACTTCAAAAAGCTTGTGGGAAAATGAAATTAAAGTACAAGTTTATTATGGTTCACAAATTTGTATAACCCATGCATAGTATTTTTCTTTCTATTTTTTGTAATTGCCAGAGGAACTGCATGCACACTCACCAGAGAGAGAGAGAAAAAGAAACACAGACAGGGTTGGATGAGGATAGAACATGGTCACACCATCATCCCTTCTTTATTTCTTCATCCCATTGAGATTTGGGGCATGCATACATACATGCCTGGCATGTTTTTCAAGCCAGTAGGGCAGGGATTTAGACTTCATTCAGCAATGTGGGATCCAGCTCCCTTCATCATTAGGCTATGGGGCCACCCATAGCCATTGGGTTTGGCGGGGGCGGGGGGTATTTATTTATTTATTGATAATACACATTTGCCATGAACTTTTGAAGACCCTTGTATTAAACTAGCTGGGTAAAAATAAAAAGGGGACTAATGGGACTTTTGGCAAATAGGAGAACCATGTTCCACGTAAAAGCATTCAAAACAACATGTTCTCTTTTGCCAAACAAAGCACTGACCACACACGCTAGGAGTCTGTATCCACTAGACCCGCTGATCTCTAATGAGGCTTCCAGCTATCACATCTGCAGGCCTATGCAGGGCTTCATCTCGTATGCATGTGTGTTTTTGTTTTCCCACCTTTGGCAGCAGAAGGGGAGGTATGAAGCTGAACTGAAGCACTTATATAACAAGAAGGAGAAAAGACGGTGCTGGAGAGAAGAGATCAGAACCTTTCTTCCCTTCATTCCTGGGCTGCAAACTCACTGCTCTGAGGCAGCAGCTTCCCAGCTGTGCTGAGTTCAGCTGGGCCGAGACTGGAAGGAGACCCAGAGCAACCCCAGCCTCATTTCTGAAGGGTGTTATTTCACCCCTGCTTCCCAGATAATGTAACTGAGTCACTCAATTGAGCATAAAATAGAAATTTGGCTTCTTATCTGCCTCAGACCTGACTTTACTATTTTCTTTCTGCAAAATACATTTTTCACTATCTTATCTTCTAATAAACAATCCTGGCTCGGCAGCCTTGTGGCGATGGCGCTGAATGCATTTAAGAGACATATTTTTCCTCTCTCACTCCCTGCTTAAAGTCTTCTGTTTAAAAGCCTGCATTTTCTTCCTCCCCTTTGGAAAAAATATATATCCCATTTGTATGCCGTCTTCCTTTAAAGAACATACATATTTTTCATGAGTCGTTCTGATGGATCCCTCCCTATTTTCCTTTTTGCTCACTTGATCGGAATGAAAAGGAGAACTCACTTCCACAGCAATAGTATGTGAATTTGATGGATTTGGGGATTGGGGTGGGGAGGTTAGTAGGCTTTTTTATGGAAAGGGCAATTTCTAGAGTGGTCAGACCCCAATAGGTGCTCCAAGATTCTGTGGTGGGCAGGATACATATGGACGAAAAGCCAGTTCTGAATGTGGAATGCCTTCTCTCGAATGCAGACTGTCATTAGAAGCACCAGACGGTGAAGCCTAAGTCACAGAGGAAAGGCGAGACATAGAGAACCAACGTTTATTGGAGCTTTTCTCAGAAGGAAACAGCCCCGTCACGGCAGAGGAGGAAACTGAGGGGCAGAGTATTAATGCACACCCAGAAACTGTGCTCTCACCACAGTTCTGTTGGCCTCCAAACACTGCTTTCAGAATTAGAATCACTCAGACACACACTTTTTGTGGCATAACACTTGCAGTGTTTAGGCAATTGGTTTATTTTGAGTGTAAAATGCAAAAAGTCATGGAGGTGAAAGTCACTTCTCAATTGGCCTCCAGCCTATTAACGCCAGCTTCTCCTATTTTATGCTAGAAAAGAGTAAGTTATAGGTTTGTGGATTTTTACAGTTTCTAAAAGCATTTACTTCCATTGCTTTTGCAGTTTATACTCGGAATAAAGCTCAGTCTCTATTCCATCCCATCCCTGCAAAACTGGTTGCCTCACTCACACCTGCAAATCTGCCCCACCCTTTTTCCCCTTCAAGTCTCTACATACATTGTTGCCTTTATCTGGAACACCTCCGCTCAAAAGTTGCCTCCACCGAGAAGCTTTCTGTGATCGATCACTCTACCTAAAACATCCCTGTCTTTGATTTTCTTTAGAGGCACTATGTCCTTTTCCTTCTCTGTGTCATTAGAAATGTCTACATTTATGTGTGCTTTTGCCCATGTACTATCTGTCTTTCTCACCAGTTTGCTAGCTCCAGGGAGTAAGGAACTGTTTCATTTGTTTCCAATCCAGCAGCCCCACGCCTAGTACACTACCTGGCACATTGGGGGTGCTCAGCACGTATTTGTTGAACAAAGTCATGAATGAATTTGAGTCTCACAACTCCATGTGACAGATATTGTTATCTTCTTTTTCTACTAAATAGTGACATTACTCATTGAAATTTTCATGCTCACTCTGTTTTAAAAAGGTACTGTTCTTATTCCTGTTTTACAGATGAGAAAGCAGGCACAGCAAATAACAGATGAGACCAGAATGCAGGATTTCCTGTTCAAAGTTCCTGCTCTTAAAAATCGGAGGACATAAAAACAGTGAAGGTACTTAATGAGAATAGGACAGTGTGGAATGGGGTAAGTGAAGAGAAGAGGATAGAGAAAGATAGCAAGTGAACAATAGAGAGACAGGACGTTAGTGAGAAACAGATAGGGCTTATTAACTGTTGATGATGACATGTATAGTATTCTCAACTGGATTGGTCTGAGAAGTATTTCATGATGGGCAAAGTATTTTTACAAGCAAAATGAGAAATAGCAATTGACTGTTTTATAAAAATAATTAAATAAATTATGATGATAATAAAAATTAAAAAAAAACAAACAAAAAAAAACAAAGTTCCAGCTCTTTCTCCTCAACCACAGTGTCTCACACCTGAGCACTCAATGGAGAAAAAGAAAGAGACAAAAAGGAGGCCAGCAGGTGGCTTAGTGGTTGAGGTGCTGAACTCCCACATGGCCAACGGCAGTTCAAGTCCTGGACTCAGCAGCTTGAAACTCACACCAGGTATATATGCGTGTGCATGCATTTGTGCCCAAAATCTCGAGAGGAAAATGAATGAGAAGAGATTGCAGTATGGCCATCCCCCCTCCCCCGGGGGTGATTTTTTACCTTTGAGGTTTTTCTCTGTGTCCCTGGCTAGCGCTCACACCCTAAAGCCAAAAATCTCTCTTTAAAAAAGAAAAAAGAATCAAAGAGAGCATTAAAGCAAAATTGTACATAGTCCAGGTCACTGATTGGCTAATTAAACGAGAAGATTGTAGGCTCCCCTGACATTGCTAGTTTTAGATTAAAGACATGTATGCAAAAGCCCAAGGTGGGACCAGCAGCTAGGTATAATGGTTATGTCACTGGACTCCCACATAGTTGACCACAGTTCAAGTTCCAGATCCGGTGGCTTAAAACATGCCAGGTGCATGTGCCTGCATGCCCAAAATCCCAAGAGGAAAACAGAGGAAAAGGGATTGCAGTGTGGCCATTTCCCCAGGAGGTAATTTCTCACTTTCTGTCTCTCTGTCTCCCTCTGTCTCTCCAGCAAACACACATGCCCTATAGCAAAAACCTCTCTAAAAAATCACAGGGCATATTTCATGATTTAGTGTGGACACCTGGGAGAAGCCTGGTGAGAGCCCTTCTGGAATAAGACTGTACCTGCTTGCTCTACTTTTTCCTGGGAGCTCCTGCCTCAGGCTCAGTGCCGTCAGCCCACACCCAGACCTTTTCCAGTCTGAGAACTCCATTTCTCACTTGCAGCCTGGAGAACAGGATGAGGTCAATAGGTCTTTCTGTTCCTGCAGGAAGCCAGAGAAGATTAATCTGAAGACAGAGAGTTGATGCCGGGTAGTGGAGGAGATTTATGAGGGAGGGAAATCCAGGCCAAGGTCCCTGGCTTTGTTTTCCTCTATCTGTCTTTTGACTACTATAGAGTCCTGTGGCTGGAAGAAACTTGCACAGGTTGTCTGATCCAGCATCCTGTTTCCCAAATACCCTTCAGCAAGAGCATGACCATCTGATGCTCACAACACTTAGGCTGTTGATGGTTCTTACCTCCAAGTGATACAGCCCAGACCAAGTCTAGGTGATCTAGAGCTATGCTGTTTAGTCTCTTCTTAGCTCCCAACATAAACTCCACTGTGGCCAAACTGGTATTTCCCCTTTGGCTCCCAACCTCCACCCATTTACCCATGTTGTGACTCCCCCTTGGAATGATTTCCCCTGCTCTTCAACAGCACAAGTTTTACAAGGTTCAGAGCAAACTTCCATCCCTAGGAACTTATAGGTCTCCATCACACTGATTCTTTAAAGGTAGGCATATATTTTATTTGCTAAGTATTTATATTTGTTTTTAAATTTTTTCCTCCATGAGTGAGAGAGCCAGAGAGAAAAAGAGACAAGCACCAACAGAAGAGTCTTTATGCCACAATTCACCCTCAGCTAGAAAAAGTCCCAGGTTATGGGCACACACCATGCCCAGCACTTCAGGGAGCTCTGGGCACAAACCCATAACCTTCCCATGTGGGTCAGCCTTCCAAAGCATCTCACTAGCATTGCACCACTATCCAGCCCCAATATTACAATCTTATCAGTTCTTGGGGACTTCAAGTCACAGTGATGACATAATTATATTTCTTGTGTATCCAGTGTATGAGACCCTTGCACTATGGTATGTAACTCTCTAATCAGCCACCACAGACACAAAATACATTGCTTTCCCTTTGCACAATGCGTTCCCTCTACTGCAAATGCTCTTTTCTTTCTTCTCAGCTTACCACATTCCTTATCCATCAAGGTAGAAGGGAAATAGCACTTACTATAGGCTGTCCGATGCCAGGGATTGTGCTAGGTTAGGCTCTGGATATATGATCTCATCTAATCTTTATCAAAACTCCATGATATAGCTAGCATTATGCCTAGTCTATAGCTGATGAGACTGAGACTCAAAGAGATTACTTTGGTTTAAATATATCCCCCCAAGATTCATGTGTTAGAATTTGGTGAGCTGTTACAATGGTGGTAAGAGGGTGGACACTTAACCCAATATGGTATTAGAAATGGGGACTTTGGGAGGTGATTAGGATTAGATAAGGTCTTTAGGGAGGAGCCCCCATGATTGAATATTGGTGGGCTTATACAGAAAGGGGGTGAGACTTGAACACATAGACACAGACACATATGCTCTTACCCTCTGGGTATGATTCCCTGAACTGTTTTGGACTCTACAGAGAATTCCCACTAGCAGGAAGAACCTTGCCAGATGTAGCTCATTGACTTTAGACTGCCAAAACCATGAGAAAAATAAACTTCTATTCTTTATAAATTACCCAGTGTGGTATTCAGTTGTTGACAACAGAGAATGAATAAAAACAGAGTTTAAGCTCATCTATATATGTATTTATTCATTCAATCAACAATTATTCATTTTGCATCTACAGTGTTCCAGGCACACTACGGGCGATAAGGATAAAGTAGTTTAATTCAATAAATTCAGTCCCTGCTTTCATGAAGCTTATTAACTATCTGGAAAGACAGACATTGAACAAGGTATCACAAGTGCAATTAGAATTAAAAAGAAGAAACATAGAGCTTTTTCAGAACCTACCCATTTGGGAGACAGGAAAGGACTCCAGACAAGATCATTCCAGAGATCAGAATAACCCGCAGGCTTAATTTAAGCAAAGAGTATGGGAAAGCTACTTACTTGATGCTACAGCTTGAATATGTCCCCCAGAAATTCACGTGTTGGGATTTGGTTGTATTGGCTGTACTAAAGGTATCAAGTACAACCATAATTCTTTCATGGTGTTCCAGCGTGAGTTCTAGTGAGCAGTGAGTCATTTGTGGTGATTGCATCATGGAGGCAACAGTGTCATGAGTAGATTAATGATGTCTCCTGAGACCCAGAGAGTTCTAGCTCTTATTCTAGTCTTAGTTCCTCTGGTTGTTATAAAAAAGAGATCAGTCAGGAGCTATTCTCTATCCCTTCTCTTTTTCTCTCTCTCTTTGCACATGCCTGCCAACCTCTGTGCTTCTGCCAGCCATGCTTTAGGTTTGGGACTGGACTTTTAAGCCACCAGGATCATGAGTTTGTAAATAAACTTCGATCTTTATAAGATCATCCAGGCTTGGACATTTCTATTAACAATGCACAAAAGGACTAAGATACATGAAATTACAGAGCTCCTATTTAGGGACACTAGTATTCTGTCCTGAGTTGATGTGACCTCAGGTCCCTGTGTATCTACCACATCACCACCTTTTCTGGAAAGACTTACCAGAAGGCTTACCTCACGGCCAACTATTGAAGTTTGTGCTTCCAGTGTACCAAGAGTCTAATTCAGAACCATATGTTGTCATACAAAATAAGGAAGGGGATGATCTCTTATTGAGTGTAACAGGCACAGAAACACTGCTCTCTGGTGTGTTAGTAAAGGTATACTAACTGCTGTGATAACCCCAAAATAGCATTGGCTTAAATTGGGTGGGGGAGAGGGTCTTGGCACGATTAGCCCTGCTCATAAAATTACTCATAGACCCACTTTCATCCAGTGGCTAGTTCATCCTCTAGAGCCATGGAGTCTTCAGATGGATCCTGTAGTCTAGTTGGCTGACAAACATGAAAAAATTGTGGTGAAGTAGGGAAGGGAGAAAAGAGGACAGTACAGGAGAAGAAATGTGGATAGGAAAGGAGGAGAAGAGGATAGAAGGGGAGAGTGGAAGAAGGGAGAGGATGGGAGAGAAAGGAAGGATGAAAGAAGGAGCACAGGAGAAGAAAAGAGGGAAGAAGAGGAGAAGAGAATAAGGGGAAGGGAGAGATATGAGAGAGAGAACATGAAGGGTCATACACGGTTTTAAAGGGCCTGGAAGTGGTGCATCTCATTGTAATCTGCATTCTATTGGTTACAAATCAACTTCAAGACCAACCTTGATTCCACATGTTGGAACCCAAATCATAGTCCATGACCCAATGCTGGCTAGATGCAGGTCAGACAGAACATGGCACCTGACCTGGAAGTCCCCTGCTTCTCCTCTTAACCACCCCAGACACCTGCTTCCCCATGTACAACATGCAGATGCACCGGCCTCATTTCCTACCTCAGACAGCCCTGAAAGAATGATGCAGTTTTGCCAAATGCTAAAGGCTTGGTACAAGAGGCTGTTACATGCCAATGAAGTTGCTTTCACCCTAAGTTCATAGAGGCAGAGAAAGTTGGGATGCTAGTTCAACACTTCATTGTACCAATGAGGAAACCGAGGATCTGGCAGAACAGAAACCAACCCAAGGACACACTCCTACAAAGTAGCCACACTGGGTAGCTGAGCCAGGTTACCAGGATCAACACTGGAAATCATCCCTCAGATGCTTAAAACCCATGCTAAATTCTGAGTGGAAAACAAACAAATAAACAAACAAAACAAACAAGCAAACAAACAAAAAACTCAAAGAGGAGGATTCCAGGCCCCTGGGAAGGAATTATTCAGGAGAAGGAGACCTTCAAAGAGCCCTTGCATAATTCGCAGGTTCTGCTCTTTTGTTCCTTGGCTCTCAGCCCATCTTCCACCTTTTCACTGATAGCACATCCAAGACAGGCACAATTCTGGGTACAGTTAGAACCCAGAAGGATGCTTCCAATGCAAGAAAGTCACTGAATAGAGTGCAGGTAAGATGAGAGTGGTAACTCTGACCCTCCTGTAATATATTTTTTAAGGGGAAAAATTTTGAACTTTTCCTTTTATTTCCCCTGTAACAAATTTGTTCTATTTCTCATCCTGGTCTAAACCCTAAAGAGGTCTGAGGCCTGCCCGTTGGCCCACATCTCCTCATTATGAACCTGCAGCCAGCCCTTCTTTAGGAAAGTTCACTCTTACAGAGCAACCAGACATGGGAGGCTCATGTCTCCTCTCTCAGGCTCCAGTTCCATTTGGCAGGGGCTCCCTGGCCTGCTTCAGTTGTGAGATCTCACCAAGATAATGCAGAAAGCAGCACAACATTGATAGCCTGCCTTGTGTTTACAGAACATCCCAGCAATGTTCCCTAATGCACACATAAACAGACTGCATGTCTCAGACACAGCGGCTCCAGGCGCTCTGGCAGGGGCCCAACAGGACTGTTGTATAAAACCCACTCCTCACACCTGAGGATATTGACTAGCCAAGGGCAGCTCCTTAGAGAAGAGGCTGGTGGAGCTGAAAGGCACCCCATGGACCTCATGGCTGTACAAACATGCAGCCAATATGTAATTGCCGGGAAGCTTTCATGTGTTGTGCCTGATCTAAACAAAAGGACACATTGGGACACTGGGTTCCAGTTTGTAGGGAGTATCCAGTCCATCGGGGAAGACAGGCCATCATTATGCAGGGTGCTAAGTGAAAGTGTAGGGAGCTCAAACAGCACTGGGGGGGCACACACTTCAATATTGGAAAGGAAGGCACCTTCCAGACACGAGTCTTTCCATTTACTAAAAGACTCCTGCATAGAACAAGGAATGAGAAACTCATATAAATAGAGTGCAAGCCGCCTGACATCTCTTTCTGTGACTGTCCTACTAACTCTGTGTCCTCGTCTGTATTGGTTGGCTAGAACAACCATTACAAAATACCAGAGCCTGCATGGTTTAAACAGTGGAAATATATTTTCTCACAGCTCCGGTGGCTGGGACACCAAAATCAAGGCATTGGCAGGTTCGGTTTCTCCCAAGGCCTCTTTCATTGGCTTGTAGATGGATGCCTTTCCACTGTACCCTCACGTGGCCTTTCTCCATGCCAGAGCATCTCAATACCTCTTCCTTTCCTGCTAAAGATGCCAGTCAAGTTGAATCAGTACCCACCCCAATAGCTCCATTTTACTTTATTTTACTTATTTATTTATTTTTAAAGAGTTGAAAATATCTTTATTTGTAGATGACATGATAGTATAAGGTTTCCATGAAAAACCTTCTCAAAGGAATAAATGAATACAGTCAAGTGGCAGGATGCAAAATCAACATCCAAAAATCTATAGCATTTCTATATACTAACAGCAAGTTGACAAAGGTAAAACTGAAGAAAGGAATCCCTTTTACCATAGCCACAAAATGTATAAGATACCTAGGGATAAACCTAACTAAGGAAGTCAAAGACTTTTACAAAGAAAACTATGGAAATTTTTAAAAAGATATTGAAAATTACACAAAAAAGTGGAAGGACATCCAGGATTAGAAGAATTAATATAATCAAACTGGCAATTCTACCCAAATTAATCTACATATTTAATGAAATTCTAATCAAATTACCAGAGACATTCTTCACAAATCTGGAAAAGACAATCATATAATTTGTCTGGAATCATATAAGACCTCGTATTGGCAAAGCAATCCTGGGCAAGAGAAGTGGAGTTAGTGGCATCTCACTCCCTGACCCCAAAATAAACTACAAAGCTGTGACAATCAAAACAGCATGGTATTGACACAAAAAAAGGACAGGTGGACCAATGGAATAGAACAGAGACCCCAGAAACAAACACCAAAACATAAAGCCATCTGATTTTTGACAAAGGATACCAGTTAATCCAGTTGGAAAAGGAAAACGTCTCTAGCAAATGGTGCTGGAAAAACTGTGTATACACTCACAGAAAAATGAAACTGGATTCCCAACTTTCACCTTAACAAAAATCAACTGGGAACCAGCAGTTAGCATAATGGCTATGTCGCTGGACTCCCACATAGTTGACCGCGGTTCGCATCCCAGACCTGGTGGCTTAGAACCTACGCCGGGCGCGTGTGCGTGTGTGCCCAAGATCCTGAGAGGAGAATGGAGGAGAAGGGATTGCAGCATGACCATCCCCCCTGGGGGGTGATTTCTCACTTTCTGTCTCTATGTCTTTCTCTGTCTGTCTGGCAAGAGCACGCGTCCTATAGCGAAAACCTCTCAAAAAAAAAAAAAAATCAACTCAAAGTGGATCAAAGATCCGAACCCTAGACTTCAAACGAGAAAACTACTGGTGGAGGGACCAGCAGTTGGCGTAATGGCTATGTCTCTGGACTCCCATGTAGTCGACCACAGTTCGAGTTCCAGACCCAGTGGCTTAAACTCAGGCCAGGCACGTGTGTGTGCATGCCCAAGATCCCAAAAGGAAAAGGGAAGAGAAGGGATTGTGGCATGGCCATCCCCTCGGGGAGTGATTTCTCGCTTTCTGTCTCTCTCTCTCTGTCTTTCTGGCAAGCGTACGTGCCCTATAACAAAAAAAAAAAGACTCTCAAAACAAAACAACAAAAAACTACTGGTGGAAAGCACTGGAGAAGCTTTGGCAGACATTGGGGTAGGGGAAGACTTCCACCCACCCCATCCCAAGTTCCTCCATTATTTTTTTTCTTTTTCTTTAAATTTTTTTACATATTCAATCATGTATGTCACTTAGCTTGTAAAGTGGATGTTCCAACATGAATATATTTCTCACCAGTCCAGTTAGGGATACTATTCATGTTATCATCAACTGATAATAACCCATTTCTTTGTCCCATAAATGCCTTGCCTCTCTATTTTTCTCCTTAATATCTTTCCTCAGACTCTCCTCCTTCTCCCACCCTCGCCCTACACTGTATCTAGTATCTATAACTATTTTCTATGTTTCTATATCCTCTAGTCATTCAGTTTCTGTCATAGAATATGGAGAGTTCATATATATTAAGTAGAGAAATACAGTGTTTCTCCATAGCCTGGCTTGTTTCACTAAGCAGTAAATTTCCCATGTTCATCCACTTTCTGTCAGAAGTCAAGGTCATCTTGTTTGTTTGTTTGTTTGTTGTTTGTTTGTTTGGCTGAGTAGTGTTCCATAGAATATATGTGCCATACTTTTTCAATCCATTCTTTTGTTCATAGACATTTGGATTGGTTCCATGTCTTAGCAATTATGAATAATGCCTAAACAAACATAGATGTGCAAGCACTTTTGCGACTAAGCATTCTTCTGTTATTTTTTAAAGAATTCTTTATTTATTATTATTTCTTTATTTTTATTATTCAGTTTGATCAGAGAGAGACATAGAGAAAGAAGGGAGTGAGAAAGCAAGTCACCAAATCCAGGGCTCGAACCATGGTTGGCCATGTGAAAGTCCAGTGTTTTAACCACCATGCCAGCTGCTGGCCCCAATAACTCCATTTTAATGTAATCATATTTCTAAAGTCCTGTCTTCAAATACACTGAGGGTTAGAGCTTCTATACATGAATTTAGGGCAACACAGTTCAACCTATAACACCTTCCATACACAGGATTCCACATTTTAAAATTTGTAAAATGCTTTAAGGACTTTAGAAATACAGGTTTTGAAGATGATCAGACTTAATCTGATTCCTAGATCTGCTGTTTACATACTGCCTGATTTTGGACAGGTACTTAGGGAGCCTCAGCTTTACTTACTGGTAAATGTAAATGATAATGTGCATTGTAAGTGTCTTGAAAGGACCAGAAGTTGAGTTATAGAGAGCACTCATGAATGCTACTGATGTTTCTGGTGGTATTTATTAATGGTAAAAATGATAGTTTGGGGTAAGATCAGTCCAAATTTAGGTCACGGTAATAGCAGCTAGTGTTTATAGAGCATGCATTAAGGGACATAGAAGCTAGTGAAAAATAAAATTAAAGTACATGTTTATTTTAGTACAATTTTTTAAATGTATGCATTTTCTGTAGACCTTTTTGAAGACCTTCATGTATATGCCAGGCCCTATTATAAGTGGATTCACCGATTTAATTCCTGTAACAACCCTGAGAAGTAGGAACTACTCTTATCCCCACTTGCAAATAGGGAAAGTGAAGTACAAGGCTAAGTCAATGTCCTTAAGATGATAAATAGAAGATCTGGAATTTGAACCTAGGCACCCTGGCCCCATGGTGCACATGGTCAGGGTAATTATAATTAATTTACTGAGAACTTTAGACAATGTAATGAATCTCTTTAAACTAATATAATACTTTCATGGCCTGCAGTTAATCAGAAAATTAACTCTACACTATGAGATGTCCAGGAAAAGTTACTTCCCTGTTCACTTGAACTTCATAGTTTTTATGGATTTTTATTAGGAAAACAATAGCCACAACATTTTAGTCAGGGTGACCACTATAAAAAAATGTGACTCATCTACAAATGAGCTGATGAAATCAATGCCCACCCCACACCCCCAAGCAGAGAACATGGTTTGAATCCATCTTTTTAAGCCTACAATATTGATTAAAATACTTTTATAAAGTAGAAAAATAAAGCTAGTATTAAAAAATTTCTGTTTTATTAATCCCCAAAGGGAGGATTTTATTAATTCCTTTAAAATCCAATAAAAGTGTCTGGTTTTTAATCAACTTTGTTTTTCAACTTCTGCCCAAGCATCAAATCATACATAGCAAAGAAGCTCACATTTCTTGAAACATTTCCAGATACAGGACCCAGGTCAGGAAGGTGGAGGACAGATACAAACCAAGCAGTTTAGACAGTCTAGTTGGACAAAAAAAAAAAAAAAAAAAAGTGAAATATCAAGTACTTAAGATGATATAAAAAAGCATGCTCACAAGTTTACTACTTGTCTATTTTATTCCTATGAAGGCATAAACTGTTCATTCGTGCACAGTGCCATGCATACAGTAGGCACTCAATAAGTACTTTTGAAATAAGTAGGCAAGATTATAATATCCAGAATACTTCATCGACATGGTGATACATTTGACTTTAATTTCAATATATGTAGGGGGTTTTTAAGTAGGTGCATAACATGGGCTGATTGAAGTGTGTGTGTGTGTGTGTGTGTGTGTGCATGTGCACTCATGTGTGTGTGCATGTGTATGTGTGAATCACCTTGATGCTATCAGGAGAAAAGACACAGGTATGGGGAAGGGAATGAAGCACGGAGACCAGTTAAGAGGCCACTGCCTAGTAGGGGTAATAGTGGCCTAGACCAGGGGCATAGCAGTGGAGACAGAAAAACAGGATTGATTCAGGATCTATTTCAGATCTAGCATTCATAGGACATGCTTGTAGACTGAATATGAGAAATGAAGGCAAGAAGGTAATCTGTGTCATCTCTTGGTGTTTCTCTTGAACATTTGGTAGATGATTATGGCATTTACTGAGGTGGGAGGATTATAGTAGGGATGGGTTCAGAGGTCAGGGAAGGCAAAAATCAAGAAATTCTGTCATGGATATATAAAGGGTATGATGTCTAGTAGACATCTAAGTAGATACCAAATGGTTGTTGGCTAAGTGAATCAGGAGCTCAGAAAGATGTCAAGCTGTCATTGAGAGATGGAAGTGACAGTGCTGGGTGGTCCATCAGAAGCATTTGAATCAAAGGTAACACCTGCTTATCTACGATAGCATCAAATCCAGCCTCAGCCAAACAAAAAATAAAACACATAATCAGAAAATAACAGTGAATTCAATGCTTGGTCTTCTTGCAGAAAATCCAGGATATCTACTTGAACTTTCACCTCTTTTGAAGACTTTTTCCAAGACTTTCTAGCCTTCTTTTACTCAGCGTAATTTAGGTGGGAGTCACTGGTATCCACATACAGTTAAAGTCCACCCTGTAAACTGTGGATTTAATCAGATGCATGGTTTCATCGCTTGGGCTTAATGAGGTAAACCAGACCTCCGGTAATATTGCCTGTATAATTGACATGGTTCTCTGGGAAACATTACGCTTTATAATGAAAATACTGTATATAATTAGAATCTAATAGGAAGAAAATAGTAATTAGCCAGAATTAACTGAACAGACGCAATCAGGCAAATAAAGGTTATCCTCAGGAGAGGACCCTTCAGAGTTCAAATGCACGTCCTATAATTGTAGAGAAGCCCCAGTAATTAAGGGTAATTTTTTCCCTGCATCACAGTGAAAGAGTTTTTTTGTTGTTGTTTTGCTTTTTTTTTTCTTTTCTGCTGAGTGGCAGAATAAATTTGGCCAAGACCTAAAAAGAATTCAGGAGGTTGTGCACACAGATCCATGGAAGTGGGAGGAGAGAAAGGGCAGGGGCAGAGAACCTAAAATTTCAGGTGCAAATGCCAGATCTGATGCTGTCATTAACCAGCTGGGTGACTTTGAGTGGGTTACTCCTCCTTTCTGATGGCAATGATACTAGCAGCTACTGTTTATTGAGTGTCTACTTACCATGAAATATTACACTAAGCACTTTCCCCATATTACGTAATATAATCTTTGTGTTCTTAACCACTGGTTAAACATCCTTCCTTTTTCATCTGTTTTAAAGTAAAGATCTTTCTTTTCTCCTGTATAAGATTAAACCAAACAGTAAAAAAAAAAAAATAACTAATAATAACAATAACAACTTTCTCCAAGGTTGTTGTGAGGACCCTTTGAGATCATGACAATTTTCAAGCTATAAGAGGGCAGAAAATAGACTTTAAGGACCATTTGTTTATACCAAAAACTTTAAATGAACTGGAGCTGTCAGACCCCAAACCAGAGATCAACTCTTAAAACAGTCTCCCAGCAAATGGCTCTCCCCTCCCTTGCTGGCAGTATGATTTGGGTCAAGTTCATGCTAGAAGGCTGCAGTCACAGGTATGCTCCCAGAAGACACAAAGTCACTCTTAGAACATAACCTGTGGGAGGACAAGGGAGGTATTTTATTGGAGGAAAGCCAGCACTGAGTGAAGCCAGAGAAAACATTGCATAGGCAGCTGTGAAACAGGTCTTCACACTGCTGGTCCAGTATAATGGCTTTTCCAACACATGTGTTCGTGTCATGATGTGGGCACCAGAAAGCCACCAAAGAACATTGTTCTCAACATTAGATGGACATGCTTAGCCCATCACAGCACTGAGCCTAATATAATTGGACAGAAGATTCTCCAAGCAGATCTAGTAAGTATTCATGGGCAGGCCCTGTGCCAAGCATGGGGTGGGCACTAGAGTTACAGAAGGATATCTTTCCTTACATTGCAGTCCAGGGAGCAAGCATAGGGATGAGGAGAGGAAAGGGAGACACTGTAAGTCTCCAGAACACAAGCCAAATTCAGTAAGACCTGTGATAAAGGCACCACCGAAGTTAATGATGGCAATGATACTAGCAGCTACTGTTTATTGAGTGTCTACTTACCATGAAATATTACACTAAGCACTTTCCCCATATTACGTAATATAATCTTTGTGTTCTTAACCACTGGTTAAACATCCTTCCTTTTTCATCTGTTTTAAAGTAAAGATCTTTCTTTTCTCCTGTATAAGATTAAACCAAACAGTAAAAAAAAAAAAATAACTAATAATAACAATAACAACTTTCTCCAAGGTTGTTGTGAGGACCCTTTGAGATCATGACAATTTTCAAGCTATAAGAGGGCAGAAAATAGACTTTAAGGACCATTTGTTTATACCAAAAACTTTAAATGAACTGGAGCTGTCAGACCCCAAACCAGAGATCAACTCTTAAAACAGTCTCCCAGCAAATGGCTCTCCCCTCCCTTGCTGGCAGTATGATTTGGGTCAAGTTCATGCTAGAAGGCTGCAGTCACAGGTATGCTCCCAGAAGACACAAAGTCACTCTTAGAACATAACCTGTGGGAGGACAAGGGAGGTATTTTATTGGAGGAAAGCCAGCACTGAGTGAAGCCAGAGAAAACATTGCATAGGCAGCTGTGAAACAGGTCTTCACACTGCTGGTCCAGTATAATGGCTTTTCCAACACATGTGTTCGTGTCATGATGTGGGCACCAGAAAGCCACCAAAGAACATTGTTCTCAACATTAGATGGACATGCTTAGCCCATCACAGCACTGAGCCTAATATAATTGGACAGAAGATTCTCCAAGCAGATCTAGTAAGTATTCATGGGCAGGCCCTGTGCCAAGCATGGGGTGGGCACTAGAGTTACAGAAGGATATCTTTCCTTACATTGCAGTCCAGGGAGCAAGCATAGGGATGAGGAGAGGAAAGGGAGACACTGTAAGTCTCCAGAACACAAGCCAAATTCAGTAAGACCTGTGATAAAGGCACCACCGAAGTTAATGGAAGCTCGAGGGGGCTCATGAATCCCACCGGGGAAGAATGAAGACACATTGGAAGGACTGGCATTTGAGTAGGATTTTGACAGGGGAAAATAGGAGGGAGAGACCTGGGGAAAGGACTAGCCTGGACAAAGGCATGAAAACAACTGGATATGTAAGTCACTCACGGGGGAATCTACTTGAATATTTGCTCTCACACATCTATCGAGAAGCAGAGGTCTCTGTCCTCAGTGAAGGAGAACTGGGATGCCTCAGGTTCCTCTCTTTGTTCTTTTCCTGACCTCTCCTCGTGAGATGAATGATAGATTTGACCAGGGAGGCTGCAGAGCAGCTCCTCCTGTCATCCAAAAGCATACATGCTGAACAACCTAGAACAGTGTCCTCTAGCCATGAGTAAGGAATCTCTCAGTGCTCCCTTCACTGGCCTCTGTGTAGATTGGTGGGTTTGAGTCCAGAGCTTTTTCTTATAGGCTCTTGTTTGCTCTGCCAGTGGGTTTCACAATCTAGATTTAAGAAAGAAGTTCCAAATGAAGCTGCTTCTTTAATCCAGCTCTACCATTAATGAATCGAATACTGATTTTATTTCCCACCCGAATCTCTGTGTTTGTCTTTAAATGGGACCAACCGGGAGATGGGTAGGAGCCATATACCAGCAGCTGCAGACCTACCCAACCACCATACTGCAGATTCAGAGCATAGTTTGGGTATTTCTACATCATAAAGCAGGGTATGGGTGGTGGGAAATAGGGCTGGGAAGGTAGTCTTGTCTCTTAAGAAAAGGGAGAAGAAAGACCCAAGTTGTCACAGTTTCATTGCTCTTCCCCTCATACCAAATACCAAACCCATTTGAAGACTGAAATGGATCCTCTCTTTAGGGCAATGTGGATCTATTTTTAAAGTACCTGTCTATCAATCTGTATGTTTAGACTTGTGCCCAAAGCATGTCGATATCTGGATTCTAACGAGCTATTCCACACTGCCCCACCTGCATCAATACTATATTGATACTGGAGATACAATGCATGAAAGTGGAGAAAGGATGGAGGGTATTTATAAAAGTATTTATAAAGGGAGAATGAATAGATGGCCAGATGGCCATGGGATATCAACTCTAGTTATATCTACCTATCATAGTGATAGTTATGAATAGTGTATATTTATTAAACTTCATACAAGGCTCTGTAACAAGAGCCAGGGAAGCAAACGGAGTTGTTAAATGTAGTCTTTCCACTTGAAAATGTATTCTATAGCAGGAGAGATGATTTATGTAGGAAGGAATTAAAATACAAAGTAAGAGAAAATAAGATAATTTGTTTATGTGGTATAAAGTGCTGTGGATATGCAAAGGAGAGAAAAATCTCTTTGGCAAGAAAACTTAGAAAAAATTTCCAGAAAATAGTAGTCTCGAAACTGAAGTTTGAACTCTAGGAAAGATTTTATAATACAGAGATAGAACTAGTCTTTCTAGTGGAGAAAGTATCAATTATGGAGCCAACAAGGAAAGGAACAAAACGAATCACAAGGGCTGCTAGGTCCATGTAGAGTCATTCTGAAAAATATATGGAAACCAGATCTTGCAGGATCAAATGAGGATGGACTTTGCTCCACATTTTGAGAAAGTATTTTAGCAGGGGCATGACTCAGACAGAGCAGTATCTCAGAACAATGGATCAAAGAAGCGCCTCCTAGAGTAATGAAGGAGAATTCTTGGCTGTGTCTCCTCTCTGGAGCAAGGTCCTCTATCTGTGCTGAGTGACTGGTGAGTGATGAGGAGCAAAGACGGAGGATGGTTTTGCAGATTGTTATGTACCTCTGCCCCCTTCCTTTTTCTCTGCCAGAAGCAGGACCCAAGGCAGTTCTGATGATCACAGGTGGAACCCTCTTGTCTGGGCCAACTATTTCTATTATTGAAGCCACTTAATGGCTAATTACTCAATCAGCCACAAGGCCTTCAGAGAGCTCCTTGCCAGAGAGCAATCGGATTTGTCAGACATTTCCAAAAAGCACACAACTCTCTTGGAGGTCTCGGAATAGCTATGTCAGTGGCCCTAATGGAACATAATTTCCTGTAAAGGAAAACTAATTTAATATTTTCAGGTATTATGTAACCAAGTGCCCGCGGAGAGAGAGAGAAGACAACTGCTAACGAGAAACAATCAGAGCGCAGTGCCCCTGTGGAATCAGAAAGCCTACAGGTCTATTTAATGCTGTAAAGGGGACCCACGGGAGTGTCTGATCAGAGAGACAGGGGTAGGATGGTGTAATGGTGAAGTGTGTGGACTTAGAGCCATGCTAGACTGAGGTTTGAATTCTGGCTCTGCTGCTTACTAGCTGTGAGATCATGACCACACTACCTAACACCTCTGAACTGTGCTGAAGATTCTTCAGCAGCAAAATGAGAATGATAAAATCATCCTACCTCATTTGGTTCTTTTAAAGACTGAGTAGAAAAATGTATAGGAAGTGTATCATATCATGCCTGGCCCTTAAAAAATACTCAATAAGTGGTTGTTATTTTTACTAATCAAAGTAAAATAAAACTTTCCTCTCAGTCCTCATTTTGGAAGAACGGTTGGTGTCAGGATACCAGTGAATAGCACCTTCTGAGGCAAACAACAGCAGTCACGGGACCATCCTGCAGCTGTCATCTCCTCTACCCTCCCTCAAAATTCATCACTTGAATGATTACTGGAAGAAAAGTGAATCTTTCATTTCTTGCCTGTTCTCTGTATTCCCCTATCCAGGTCACAACCTCCTTTAAGTTTTACTGAGGTCAAAAGATGTTTGCAAAACTTCAGTCTAATAGCATTAGCCCTCTGTTTGGAGAAACTCTCCATTGGATTTGAAAACGCACAAATGAGGCCGCAGGTGGTGTGGTGGTTAGGGGCACTGGACTCCCACATGGTTGACCACAGTTTGAGTCTCAGACCTGGCGGCTTGCTTTCTCACTTCTTTCTCTCTTTCCTTCTCTTTCTCTCTCCCCCCCTCCCTCTCTCTCTCTCTCTCTCCCTCCCTCTCTCTCTCTCTCTCTCCCCCTATATGGTTAAATTAAAATAAAATAAATTAAATAATTCTTTAAAAAAATAAAAAGAAAGAAAGAAAGAAAATGCACAGAATATCCCTGGTGGAGAAAGCATCAGTGATGGAGCAAACACGGGGAGAAGTAGGAAATTCGAGGGCCACTAGCTCCATAATTCTGCAAAATATGTGGAAGCCAGATCTTGTAGGATTGAATTAAGGTAGGCTTTGCCCTACATTTTGAGAAGGTATTTGAGCTGGCCCATGATTCAAGCAGAATAAAACCCCAGAGCAATGGAGAACAGGAGGCTCCTTGCCTGTGTCTCCTTCCTGGAGTGAAGGAGTTCTCAGAACACACACACACACACACACACACACACACAAACAAATCCAAATTCACCATCCTGGCATGCAAGGTGTTGCACAATTTAGCCCCAGCTTCATCTTCCCCAGAGCTCCTACCATGCTGCTTAATCTTCCCACACATTATCTTCTACTAATTTCTTTAAGAAGCCACTCCCTTCCTCTCTCATACATAGCAGCTAACTTAATGAACCGCCACACTTTCTTCCTAGCAAACCAGATATAACCTCTGAGTCCTTTTCAACACAGTGCTCCAGGCAACCACAAGCAACTGGTAAGACCTGAGTCAAACCATTAAACCCATTTGCCATCCTAGTTTAGGATATCCCAGGTCTTGGTTAAGTTGATTCAATTTTGTACTAAGCCCCAGAGCCCCCTCAAGACTTACTTAGCCGAGCTCTCCACATTGATCATGTGTCTGTGGACCTCTCCTGAGACACAGAGCCTTCTTCCCATCAAAGCCTTCATCCTATTTCTACCTACATCAGGTCTAGGTCCCTAAACCTTCATTTTTATGGCAATGTCTCCCTCTAAGGAAATAACAACCAGTCCGTTGGACTCAGTGACATAGTTTTAGCTGCCCCTTCAACACTAGTTAGGTGGACCCAGATGTCTTTCAAGGCCATGGAGACCACTTATACAAGTTGTTTCTGGGGGCTAAGAAGTCTGCTTTCTCAGCAAGCATCAAGGAACCAAGGAAGGCTGCTTCTACCATCGGCAGCAGATTGGGCCCTAAAGATAGATTTTGTTCAACTTAGTATCTCTTCAACCCCTACCCCAATCCCCAGTGTAAAATGTTTAAGTTTTTGAAGATTTATGAAACAGTGTACCTTCCTGAAATCCCCAAATCCAATGTCAGACTGTTCTTACACACTTACCAAGACCCCTATAGCTCAGCTGAGAAGATGGGAAGCTGTCTTCATTAAACATCTGCTGCATACCTAAGCCAGCCTGCTCAGAAACCATCCAAGGAAGTTGCAGGGTCTGACCTAGCAAGGTAACTCATAGTCTCTGTGGTAGGGACTCTCAATTCTTGAGATGTTTTAAATGATGCCAACGTCTGGGACCATCCCCCAGAAAATGAAATGTGGTTGCTCTGATATGGAACATAGGCATTTTTAAAAATCTCTCCAGTTATTTCTAATGTGTATTCTGGATTGTGAACTGCCCACTGCAGATGAAGTGAGAAAGCCCTACAGGAGTATCCTCTGAATAATGGCCTCAACATTTCTTCCAACTCAAATAAAATGGAAATAATCAAGTTACTATCCCAAAACAGCTTAGGAAGATTTAGAGTTGACTATCAAAACACTGGAAGGTGCTACTTCACCCACTAGAGAGTCTTAAATAAAACTGATGCCTGAGCCTGTATGCACTCATTAATTCATAAATATGAAGCTGTTATTATGTGCCTGGCATGGTACTAGGACTCAGGTGATGACTTTAACTATAAGAACCCCTGTTTTTAAACCATGATCCCAAGTTAGGGACTGTTAAAAATAGATTTTTGAGCCTAAACTGAGAATTCCTGCAACTTTTTCTAGACTTTTGTGCTTCAAGACAATGATTGACTAATTGCAATATTTTTTCTAGGTTTTTAATTAAATAATAAATTATTGAGTGTTTATGTTCAAAGTAATCACACTAAGTTTCATTTAGCAGCCAATGTTTTTCAAGTTAAGTTTTGTTATATACAATTTGTAGGTGAGAAGATAAAAAGTTGAGAGAAGTAATTTGCCCAAGATTACACACCTCTTAGGGAGTTGAGATCTGGCCCCCTTTCTGTCTTTATGCATTACAGTATATTATGTTACTCATGCATTTATTCATTATTCAACCAAAAAACTCCAACGCTCATGGAGCCCTTTCTCATGTTATACACCAAATAAATGAATCTTCGAGCCTAGGAAGTGGTTATCACTGTCATCATTTTAGAGCAGGTGTTATCAGCTTTCATCTATAAAGAGTCATATTGTAATGATTTTTGGTTTTGTAGGTTCTTGGGTCCTTATCACAATTATCCTGACAAAAGCAAGCATTGATAAAGTGTGTTCTAGTAAAAATCTGTTTTAAAAAATATATGGTAGGCTTGATTTGACCCATGGGCCCTAGTTAGCTGACTTCTCTCCACAAGAAAAGGAAGCAGGGGTTGAGAGAGTATAGTAGACTGACCCAGTGTCACCCAGTTGTTAAACAATAAGCCGGACTTCAGTCCACATTGGTAGGATTCTCTGCTCACTCTCTCCTCTTCACCACACTGCCCCCCACAAGACACCCAAGGGACTCATTCTTTCATCTCTTAATCTCCCTCAATCCTCTAAGCCTTATCTGTTCCGATTAAAGCGAGCTTATTGTGCTCGAGATGGGTTATTGCTTTTCACAATTCTCTCTCAAGAACATAAGAATAAATCAATCTTTCTGCCTTAATAAGTTGATAATCATTGTGAAATATTTAACACACTCAGTGCCATGCTTGATCCTCAGGCTTCAGCTGGAAAACTATTCCTGTCCTTCGTTCACTCAAGCATTAGACCCTGATGTTGTTTTTTAAGGGAAAACTCTGTGTGTGTGTGTGTGTGTGTGTGTGTGTGATGTTTAATAGTACATACAGTCCCCTCCTTTTGCCAGCTCTTCTCTCTTTAAAAAGTTGATTTTGTCCTTGATAATACTGATCCTTTCCTGTTTATCTGACTTTTCCTCCCCAGTATTTGCATTTGCTCATCACACTGCATCTCTATATTTACTTTGTAAGAGATCCCAGAGCTCTGATATCTCAGACAGCAGCTATTTTACCCATCCCCCATTCCCAGGCAAGACTTCATTCCTTTATTTATTCTCTCATTCAGTAAATATTGACTGAGCATAACCAGGCATGAGTGAAAGAATGATGGTCAAAACAGATGTGGTCTCAGCTCCCTCTCACTACATTGGAGACTACAATGTAGTGGGAGAGATCTACATTAATCAAGCAATTACAAAATATATAGTCTCAATCTGTGATGCTGAGCAATACAATAACAGGGGAGGCCTAATTTATCTTGTTGGTGAGGGTCATTAGGCAGGGTCAGAGGAAGGCCCCATTAAGATGTATGAGCTGAATAGAGATAAGATGTTGGGAGGGGCCTGTAAAAGGAATAGATGCCAAAGCTGGATCCTAAAAACTCTTTCCTCTTTAAGGAAAAAGCCTCTACACTATCTGGCTTAGGTCATCAGTTAATATCTTTTAGGGTTAGAGATGCTTCCTCTTGCTTTACTTCTTAGCAGCCTCTTAGGATAAGAGAATAGCCAGTGTTGGAACTGGAGTGGCCCTTGAGCATCTTCTGGGGCAATCTCTTTACCTTACAAATGAAAAACTTGGCTCCTAGAGAAGGCAGGAAACTTGCTTAAGACTAGACAGTGACACAGCAGCAGAGCTGGGCCAGGGTCTTGACTTCCATTCTCATGATTTTTTCCCCCACAGCTTCAGGATTAAGTTCAATTACTAGGGATCTTCTGAAAAATTAAACATGCATGTCTTCACTAAGGACTAATGGTTACAACAGAAGTAACAGTAATAGACACCCTTTGTCAGGGTCTGTCCATATGCCAGTTACAGTAAACATTTCATGCTCATTAGCTTTGCTACAGTTGTCCCCGTAACCCAGTGGTACAGGGCTTGATACTGGCCTCTTGTTTCTCCCTGTCTCATCTTAGCTGGATGAGCTTTCCATAATACTTAGCTAGGGATCTCAGGCTAGAAAACAAAAGGGAATTGGATACTCCGCCTGACTCTCCTCTCTGTACCACAGCAGGCCGAACGTGATTGGCCATTTAGACAGCATCAGCCTGTGGGCCCCACCGCATACTAATCAGTCACTAGAAATAGATGCATTAGGGGCGAAAACATTTACTGGCAACACTCTCTGACTTCAATCTTTCACCTTCACTGGGTAATGAGATGAGCTAGAACATTAAAACCAACAAACAGTCTTTGGTGTTTACAGCAAATGTTTGCAAGAGCGTGGGAGCCAGAGGTGCTCTGGGGAACATCTGGATTTCTGGAAACTGTGTGATTACACAGATGTGTTAGATTCATCAAGCTATAAAAATATCCTGTGATATATGTCAGGGAAGAAAAACAACCTCCCAAAATGGATTTGGTACAAATTATCAATCATAGTAAAGACACCAAAGGAAGGTAGATGAGACTCCAGGCTCTGCGGAGACACTCAAAGCCAGGGTCAAGTAGGTGCTTTAGATTGTGGTCCTGTTTGACAAGGGAGAAGTAGGGATGGGGTCTGAGGATGCCAAGGATGCTATTTATCTACTGTTCACTTTTCATAATCCTCTCTGACTATGATTATTCATTTCACTGCTTGAATTGAGTCCTTCCTTTACTTACATGCTCAAGGATTTTATGTTGCTCATGAGTATTTTCTGCCAGTTTATAAAACTCTATGTAATATGCTCTAAGCCGTTTTTCTGGGGTCATCTTCTTCCATCACTCTTATTACCAAAATAAGACTCTTCTTATTTCCCCTAATAGATCACGTGTCCTCATGCCAACCCCAAGTTCGTGTCTGACCTAGTTAGTCCTCTCAAATATCGTTCAGTTTTGTTTTTTAATGGTTAAGCAAGTGGATGAGTGAATGAATCGCCTCTGGGCCTTTGCACACCTTGTACCCATGGCTGGACCCTCCCTGAGGCTCAGAGTTCATGCAAGAGCTTCTCTTTCTTCCCAAGTCTGGTTCCAAGAGTCATTTACTCTGAATAACTTTGTACACTCCCTTCCTCAGGACCCCATCTCTCTTGCTAATTATCATGTCCCCGTGGGTTTTATACAAAATTTTAGCCCGTAGAACTTCTTTATTCTTTTTGATGTGTCTGTATTTCTCGCTGTTCTAAAAGCTTCTCAAAGCTGAAGACACTGCCCTGCTCATTTCTGGAGCCCAGCACAGTATCCAACACAGAGCATCACTGGACCACTAGATGTCAGCTGCCATTAGGAACCCTTCCAAATATAAAGAACTCTTAACATGAAGTTCTAAGGAACTTGTGACTCTTAAATGAACTTCATCATGGCTCTGAATACACCTCACAGAAATTTTATTTTCAAGAAACGGTTCAAGGGGAGTTAATTCTCTCTGTTTGGAAGCCAGGATTAGATGAAGTGGTCATTGCAACAGTTAAGGATTAGATTAGTGTGAAAGGTGATAACAGTGTGCCCATATATATATGGAGGTCTAGCTCTATTTCTTCCAGGAATTTAGTTTTACAAAATGAATAGTATAAGCAAAAAATAGTATAAATAGAAAAAACACACAGTGAAATAGATAGCAATATGAATAAAGACTACAAATAGAAAATAGTATAAATAGGAAAATAAAGGAGTATGTTTTCTTTGCCTGAATGTCAATAGAAATTACTTGCGGGACCAGTTATTATGTCTGGACAGATGCAGGTTTCCTGGCTCTGTATTCTGCCCAATTTGCCTCCTGAGCAGAAACCTACAAATAAAACGGCATGCTCTTCATCTTGAGTGGTCCTGAAAACAGCCCTCCACCTCAGCATAGAGAATAAACAGAGTAAAGCATATTGTCATCTGAAGGCCACAGGGCATAGGAGAGAGACCCACCTGCAGCGCCTCTATGTGCATAGATTTAAGCAGAAGAAATTAGGAGCTAGCATAAAACAGAAATTCAATTGATGTCCAGAGCATTCCTAGCATTTAGCATAAAAACAGATACTCTCTTAAAGTAAAGTATTTGTCTTTCTCTGTCACTGAAGAGGAAATAGAACTTAATCATTAATGCAGTATAAATCAGCATTGGGTATAAATGCAAGCCACATGAATTAGAAGTGCAAAAAAATGTACAGCAATGGTGAGCTGATGGCAAACCTTGTATTGGTAATGACAGCAGTCGCTGTTTATTGTGCACCCTCAGTGTGCCAGGCCCTTGAGGTATCTCATGCATGCAAGTTTTTAAAAATAACTGGGGACATAATGTTATCTCGGCACAGCATTTCTCAAGGGATGCTCTGAAATTACCAGCACCAGAATCACCCAAGGGTATTGTTAAACATACAGATTTCCACTTCTAACCCTGGGCTGACCAAATCAGAATCTCTGGAGTAGGGGGACCCAGGAATCTGCATTTTTAAAATGCCCCGTGGGTGATTCCTACATACACTAAAGCATAAGAACAGCTAAATTCATCAAAATCCTAATCAGGAGAAACTAGCAATTAAAAACAGCCTTCAACTCAGATTATGCCTGTGTATTATGAGGGTTCATAAATGTAGCTATTTAGGTTTAAATTCACTGAGCAAGCACAGTGTCCAGTTTATTCCACAGTGGGAGCCCAGTTATTCTCTATATGCCCTTTGATAGCCCTTGTAAAGATAAGAGTTAAAAGAAACCCCTTTGACCAACAACCAGGGGCATCTGCCTCTGAGTCAAAACTATTTCACAACACAAATCCACAGCAGAAAGGAGTGGGTCACCTTCCAGCCCCTTCCATTTCCTACCTTAGCCAGAGTCCCCCTCATCTACAAATGAGACCCTGGAGGGCTGGCAGAGATGAGAAATTGCTTCACCAAGAGCGACTCAGGGAAATTAAGGCCTCCCTACCTTAGAGGCATTGAGAGACAATGGACGAGAGCTGAGAGAAAGAGACAAAACGCCCATTCCAATAAGGAAACGGCTTTAATCTATCAAAGTAATTCTCCTTCTTTCAGGGAGAGAGAACATGAAATTGCACAAAATGACTTACAGAATGGCACCCACTCTGATTAGCGTGAGGCCCGGAGCTCTCTGCTCTGAGTATGTAAGGTAGAAAGCCCATTTGAATATTCTTTTTTTTTTAAATTCCCACATGAAAAGGGAGAAGAATGGTTTTTGTCTCTTCAAAGGACCGAAGTTTTGGTGAAAACACATATCTGGGGGACATCATAGTATATATGCTGCTTAATGGGGTCTGGAGAGCATATGATGATCAGAAAGGGTAACATTTTCCTCCCTGACCTCACCATTTCCCCAGCTCTGTGTTTCCCTGTTGCCTGCAAATTAAAGTCTACTCTCAGTTGTTATCTGGGCCACTGTAGGGTCTAGACCAGGCATCAGGAAATTTTTTCTGTAAAGAGAAAAACAATAAATATTTGAAACTTTGCACGCCATATGGTCTCTGCCTCAACTTCTTAACTCTGCCTATGTAGCCTCAAAGCAGCTGTAAATAATCAATCAATGATGAGAGTGGCTATGTTCCCATAAACCTTGATTTATGGAGGAGCCCAGTTATTCTCTATATGCCCTTTGATAGCCCTTGTAAAGATAAGAGTTAAAAGAAACCCCTTTGACCAACAACCAGGGGCATCTGCCTCTGAGTCAAAACTATTTCACAACACAAATCCACAGCAGAAAGGAGTGGGTCACCTTCCAGCCCCTTCCATTTCCTACCTTAGCCAGAGTCCCCCTCATCTACAAATGAGACCCTGGAGGGCTGGCAGAGATGAGAAATTGCTTCACCAAGAGCGACTCAGGGAAATTAAGGCCTCCCTACCTTAGAGGCATTGAGAGACAATGGACGAGAGCTGAGAGAAAGAGACAAAACGCCCATTCCAATAAGGAAACGGCTTTAATCTATCAAAGTAATTCTCCTTCTTTCAGGGAGAGAGAACATGAAATTGCACAAAATGACTTACAGAATGGCACCCACTCTGATTAGCGTGAGGCCCGGAGCTCTCTGCTCTGAGTATGTAAGGTAGAAAGCCCATTTGAATATTCTTTTTTTTTAAATTCCCACATGAAAAGGGAGAAGAATGGTTTTTGTCTCTTCAAAGGACCGAAGTTTTGGTGAAAACACATATCTGGGGGACATCATAGTATATATGCTGCTTAATGGGGTCTGGAGAGCATATGATGATCAGAAAGGGTAACATTTTCCTCCCTGACCTCACCATTTCCCCAGCTCTGTGTTTCCCTGTTGCCTGCAAATTAAAGTCTACTCTCAGTTGTTATCTGGGCCACTGTAGGGTCTAGACCAGGCATCAGGAAATTTTTTCTGTAAAGAGAAAAACAATAAATATTTGAAACTTTGCACGCCATATGGTCTCTGCCTCAACTTCTTAACTCTGCCTATGTAGCCTCAAAGCAGCTGTAAATAATCAATCAATGATGAGAGTGGCTATGTTCCCATAAACCTTGATTTATGGACACTGAAATTTGTATTTCAAATACTTTTCATGTATCACAAAATCCTTCTCTTAATTTTTTTAACCATCTAAAAATTGAAGGGATAAAAAGACATTTTTAGCTCCCAGAACATATTAAAATAGGTAAAGGGACAGTGGTTCTTATGTCACAGTTTGCAGATCCCTGCTCTGTGCTGAGTTCGCACTGTTTTGCTCCACCTTGTGCTCATTCTCTGGATCAATAAAAAGAAAAGGCTGTGGGGAGGTCTTTTGTTTTCAGCTCCTGAACCACTTGCTCATTTCTGCCTGACTTGTCTTTTTCTTCCCTTCCTAACTATCCTCCCAGTTCTTCAAACCTCCAACTCATCACCTCCTTTCTGGTAGACCCTACAAGAAATGACCTTTCCCCATCTATATCTGCAAGTCTTAACTCTCATACCAGATTCTGAGCTACTTATAAGAAAAACAATATCCAGCATTCACATTCTTTTATCAATTAATTCCTCACAACAAATCTCTGAGGTTAGACACTGTCAGTATCCCCAATTTGCAGATCTGGGGATTGTTTCTTAAAATGGACTGTTAATTTGCCTGTGGTTCCCTAGTGAATAAAAAGCAAAACAAGGACTGTTCCCATTGCATCAGATACAACCACATGCCTGTGAGGAGGCCCCAGGAATCCCAAAGTGCATTTGACACAGTGTGCCCAAAACAGGGGTGCTCACTATATGGTTTCTTTGAATAAATGGCAAGGCTTATTAATGTCATTTATGAAGCCTCATGAGATTTGATTACTCATAGGCGAGGATCCCAACACCAGTGAGAAATGACAAAGAAATGATAACTGACCATCTAACTTCAAGGGCACGGAGTAAAACAAAGTTAAAATGGATAAACTTTAGCCAAACTAACTCGTCAAGCACAGTGGTCTGGTTCTATTTAGTGCATGGTCTGGTGATGCTGCACCCATCAGTGTAATGTCCCCCAAATCATCGCTATTTGGTAGTGTTTATGCCATGCAGTGGGGGACAATTGTAGCAACACAGAGTCCTCACAAAATGGTAGAGTGGATGCTCTCCTTAAAAAACCAGCAAAGTGTATGATCTGTCTAGATGGATACCCAACCCAGTAGTCTCTTATTTATCTATTCATTGAGGGTGGGTATTTCCTTTTCCTTCTCTCTGCTTGAAGAGGTTAACTTACCTAGATTTATATGTGCATATTCAGTAAAAGTCAACTAACATGTAATAAATTACCACCATACTGCATAGTACTGATGTGGAACTGCTGAAAAGTCAGATAGCCCTTGCCCTCAAGGAACCTACAATCTAGGAGAGAGTTAGACTCTGACACAATACACAAGCTACATTTGTCTAATACAACGATGAGTTGTATTAGAGTATGGTTGCATCAAAAAGGTAAAAAACACACCATGGAACAAGTTAAAATAATAATAACAAGAAGGCCCCCTCCCCAATTTCTTGGGTTTTTACATATATTCTTATTTCCTTGATGTTATCTTCTTTATTCTCTACTGTCTCTAAACTTGAGACAGAAAAATTTATTTCTACTGTTAGCCCAATACAATCTTGGACTCTCTTGGTATTTTGTTTGGTTCCTATTAGGCTTGCCCAAACTTCCCTGTTGTTTGTTTGTTTGTTTTTAGAGCAAAACTTTCTTTTAAAAAAAAAATTGTTCTTATTTTTATACGTTCAATAATTGTATTTTACAAACCTTTCCTTTTACATCCTCTTTTACACTCTGATTTCGGTGTGTTCCCATTTCCGCATCTGTAGCTCTTGCCTTGGTACCAGCAATTCAAATGGTACTCAAGTAGATGGAAAGAAACAAAAGCTACCATTGCAAACAGATATAACACATCACTCATTTTATATCATTTCCTTCAGTAAATATTTAGTGAGCATCTACGCAATGCTAGGCACCATGCCAGATATGGAGACAATGACAATCCATGCCCTAGGTATGTTTGCCATTAATATAAACATTCTGAGATCCATTGGACACACTCTCCCAAAACGTCCTATTTGTAGGTGCCAACATTCTGGGCCTGAATAAGACCAAGTCTTCCCTCATGTAGCTTCCCATGTCATGCGTATGTTCTGGTTCTTCTGCTTTCAGCACATGGAGTATTAATCTTCCCCATTTACTTGAACTCCAGCAGAATGATTTGATCGCATTAGCCAGTGAAACTTGAGAAATGACACTTGTCATTTCCAGACAAAAGCCTTTCAAAGATAGTGTGCAAAGCCCATTCCTCCCCAACACCCTACTGCGGTGACTGTGTGGTAGTACAATTCAATATCCAGTCTTTGCTCATCTGTCCACTTGAGCAACTTCAACATACAAATTACCCTCTATACTCTGTTGGCATGCAGCATATGCCAGAAATAAAGTACATTATGTCTAGTTATTAAGACGTTGGGGACTATATGCTACTGGTATGTGACTTTCTCTAACCTGACCTTCGGGACACATACCCACTGTACAATGGGAAAAGAGGAAAAGAAAGGTCCAAGTTGACTTAGAAGATGAAGAGAAAGCTTTGCAGAGGAAATTAGGCTCAAGCTGCCTGGACTAAACTGATGATAGGGACTATTATGATAACAAGGGGGTATACATGGCCTTAGTCAGGTGACTTTACCTCTCTGTTTCCTCATCAACAAAATGGCCATAATAATATCCACCTCAGAGGACTGTTGGGAGAATTAAATCATAAAGCGATTTACACTATATTATTATAACTTTGGGATTCTGAATTGCAATTAATTAAGCAACAAAAACAACAACACAATATCTTAAAATACCTTAAGCTAAAAGGAAAAAAAAAAAGGAAATCAACTGCATTGCATAACTTAGAAGACTGAGGGATGGTAATGAATAGCTGGGTCCAAGAATTACATTTTTAGGTCAGTCTCTCTCTCTCTCTCTCTCTCTCTCTTGATTTCTTCTCTACTCCTTCCTAGAGTCTATTAATTTTTAACAGTTTCCATCTTCCCCAAACTAACTTATTCTGTATTTCCTGAGAAATCATTATGAAGCTAATCCTAAGTTACAGTATTCAGATTTCAGATGGCACAAACAGCAAATACTTCAGGAGGCTTTCTTTAAAAAACCCTATCCTGGGTTTATTTATCAAGTAATGATTATCATCCTCGATGTCCTTATTTTGTACCATCTATGTGCCTGACACTAATATATATGTGTGTATACACACACACACACACACACACACACACACACACACAAACTTCTTCCTTCATCTTGACTCTGATTGGCTATATTCTCAAACAAGTATCTTCCACATGGCTAAGCAGTAGCACTGGCAATCTCCAAGTGGTCTAGAGTCCAGTGTTCTAGAGCAAGGATGAGGTTCTCCTCCAACATCTGAATTATGGTTAAAAAAAAAGGACTCTCCAACCCCAAACCAATCGCTGCACACATCTAAAGAGGGAGGGAAATGGAGTAACTCTACTAGGTATCCCAAGTCACTTGTTATCCTGGCAGGGCGGTGGAGTTGACAGCTTCACTGGTTTCACCTGGAGTCGGGAGAGGGTCTGTTACCCAAAGGAAGAAGTGCTGTACAGAAGAAAATTGAGAAATGTCACTATGTTGATTGTTCTGGAAGCAGGAATAACATATAGGCTGGGATAGTTAGATGGAGCAGGAGTAGTGAAATAAATCTATTCTTGCAAGAGCATAAAATGATACAGTGGCAAAAGATATCAGGCAGTGAGGCTGGAGAGTTGAGCTGGGGTCAAAAGATTTGGTGACACACCCTGCAAAGCCAGGTCTTAGGCCATGAGACTGGTAATAGAAGAAACATTCCAGAATTCGCAAATATTCAAAGCCAACCAGCAGGTAGCTCTGCAGGCATCCTGAATCCTTGGGATTCACTGTAACCCAGAGAAATAAAAATGACCCAGGAACATAAAGGACACAGAGGGGCCTGAGGAGACTGAGTAGTCCAGACACCTCCTGAGTTGTACCTGCTTCCTACGGGTGTGCTGCTCTGCAGCCTATTTTAGATGATGACGCAAAATTTCCAACAGCACTTGACGAGATAGCCTCAGTTCTTATTTCTTTTCATTAAAAGTATCAGTGGGTGGCCCACACCCCACGCCTTACCTGAAGGTACAGAGGCAGAGAACCACCAGGGAATAGATGTGAGAGAACACTTTGGTCTCTAGTTCGGGTTTTTTTTTTTTTTTAATAGCAATAAGAGATCACTACCTAACAAGAGAGGCACAGTAGAACAAAACAAAAAAGGAAAGTTCGGTGACTGTATAAAATAGGTGGATATTTATCTGGTGTGGAATAGAGAAGAAAACTGAAGTTTGGAAGCTAGATAGACACAGACTCAAATCTCAGCTGCTACTCCAATTTGGCTGTATGACCACAAAGAGGCCACTTCTGTTCTCTGAGCTTCAGTTTCTTCATCCATATGTTGGGCATAGTAGTACCTTTTCTTCACAAGGTTACCATGAAGAGAACCATGTCACCAACATATGTCTTAGGATCCCTGTTGACTACTGGGGGGATATATGCATGTTAACTGCCATTCCACTACTCAACTCAACTCCCAGTTCTCTCTAGAAAGCCCCCTTCCACTAAATCTGTCCAGGATTGCCCTGGAAAGATGGAAACCCATCTCTTTGCAGCCCTTCAGGTCTTTATTCAACTGCTAGCTACCTTGTAATATTGGAGTTTCTTCATTCTCACCTTCTACAAGATGAGGTTTGGATAATCAAGGATCTTAAACGTGTGACTAGGGCCCAAGTACTCTGTGGAAGGTTTTATAATATTGAAATGTGGAATTTTGTAGGATGTGCTCTACCAGGGACTACAGCCCTTATCATTCCCATGTGTCTCCCCAGTCATCTTAATTTATATGCTTGTGTATCATCCATCTGGCTCCTGTGTATGTTTGACAGTCTGTCCTCCAGATTAAAACATCTCAGGGAGTTTTTAGGCCCAGAATTTCTAGATGTAGTGGCCTCCTGTCTGTCTATCTTCCAAGCAAACCGTATTGATTTTCATCTTCATGCCCATTCTCCTTTGGTTTCTCATCCTAGAGTGCCTGATTTCTCCTCTACTCCTTCCTGGAGTCTTAATTTTTGACAGTTTCCATCTTCCCCTAACTAATTCCTTCTGTATTTCTTAAGAAAGTATTATGAATCTAATCCTAAATTACAATATTCAGATGGTGCAAACAGCAAACACTTCAGGAGGCTTTCTTTAAGTAATTCTAACCTAGATTTATTGATCAAGAATTAATTATCATCCTCAACATCCTTATTTTGTACCATCTATGTGCCTGACACCAGCTTAACCAGATGACACACATTTTCTCTTACAACACAACAGATCTGCTAGGAAGGTCCTGTTATTCTCACTTTACAGAAGAGAAAACAAAGTCTCAGAGAAGCGAGTAATTTGCCCAAAGGCACACAGCTGGTAAGTCAAAGAGCTAAGATGTGAAACATTCAAGACATATTTGAGACCTAAGTCACCAGTTCTTCTTTCTTTATATTACAGTATATAATGGATACAAAATATCAAACGTTAAATAATTAACCAATCAAATGGGCATGCTACATCTCATTTGGCAAAGGGCTTTCATAATCACCTGTATGATCTTTAAAACAATCTCTGAAACTGAGGAGACAAGGCCAATTCTCCCCATGTTGCAGATGAAGAAAGAATATAAGCTAAATTTCCTTTTTGCCTAGAAATAATACTATCTATTATCAATAGTGAAGAGAGAGAGAGAGAGAGAAGGAAATCGGGAAGGCAGGACAGAAGGAAAGAAGAAAGCAAGGAAGGAAGGACCCTCCTTCTCTCTCTCCTTCTCCTCCTCTTTGGCTTAGGTCTGGCATTAAAGGCAAGATTGAATTTATACCGATCTGCAAATATTTTCTTCTTAAGTGTCCATTTTCACCAGACATAAATTGGACTGAATTGCCTTTACCTGCCGGAGTTAGAAAATCTGTCTCTATAAATTGATCCCTTAACTCTGCCATCCTCCTGAAACAATTAGCTGCTCTCCGACAGCTTCCATCTCTCTGGGCATGCATCAGCCATTGGGTCACTCACATCAAGGTTTTTTTCTCTAGGGGCTTCACTTACTTTCCTTTTCTGACCCCAGAGCAGGACGTAATGCCATATTTTTTTTTGGGGGGGGGGTTCGCTATAGGGCGCATGCGCTCGTCAGACAGACAGAGAGAGACAGAGAGATAGAAAGCGAGAAATCACCCCCAGAGGGGATGGCCACGCTGCAATCCCTTCTCCTCCATTCTCCTCTCGGGATCTTGGACACGCATGCACATGCGCCCAGCATGAGTTTTAAGCCACCATGTCCGGGACGTGAACCGCCGTCGACTACGTGTTAGTCCAGCAACATAGTCATTACGCTAACTGCTGGTCCCTGTAATGCCATTTCTATACATTAGCTCACCCTGGTTTCCTTCTCCCCACACTCACGCATCAGGTCCTCCATTCTTTGTGCATCACAGTGTTACAACCTCTAACAGTTCTTGTGGCCACCCCTTCTCTTGAATCCTCACTGCCTCTGGGCTTTTTCTTCCCAACTACACTCTTTACCATGTCCCCAGTCTGTCTCCCCCCAATCTCACGTTGTAGCCAGGTACCGTCAGTCTGCCCAGGGGTAAGATGATAACTATCCATCTTCTCCATAAACACTTTTTTCTATTCCCCATATTGAATAGGAAGCCTCCATACTCAACTTGACATAGGAGAAAATGTTCCAACTCTTGAGATAAGAAAATAATGTATTCTCCTTCTCTTAGGGTGGGTAAAGATGAGAACAAACTTTAATGACTGTAATATACTGAACATCTGCTGGTACTCTCTGGTAATATACCCTCTGATAAGTCGAGAGCATGGAGAAGAAAAGTGGGCTTAGACTCCAGCTCACTTCCTGGCTCTATCACCACTAGCCGGAAGACTGGTATTTTTTTCTTCCCTCCTTTGGATCTTTTCCCATTTTCCACCCTGGGAGTGGGAGTTAAGCTCTATGGTCCAACTGGGTTCAGGCAATGCATTGGAGAATGAGGGCAGGGCCACCACAAACCCAGTCCAAGTTCTGGGTCTACCTGACCAGGAACACAGCTGCTTTATGGCTGCCCTTTCTTAGGTCCTAGCTACTTTTTCCAAGTGCTGATAACTGCTCCTTGCCTTGCCTCTTAGCCCTGGGTGATTTGGTATCCACCTTCTTGCCCCACTCCTACGCCTTTATACGCAGGCCTTTTGTTGACTCTCCTTTTGTCGACTTCTCCATTTGGGTGTCTCATGTGATTCCTGATAAGCTCAACCTAGAACAGGATCCCAAACAAGTCACATCTTTCCTCTAAGCCTGACTCTCCTCAGCTGCCAAAGGAGGATGAGGACAGCAAGATGATGAAAGAAAGGAAGATGAGCTACATGGATGTTGTGAGAATTAAGTAAGGAGAGGCACTTAAACAGTCTGTCCTCTGCAAAATATCCAATAAACACTAGTTGTTATTTATATTATTAAACATCCAAAGATACACTACTACTACCTTCATGTTATAAGCAAAGAAACTAAGTCTAATAGAGGATAAGCGACTTGCTGAAGGTTGCCCTGAACTTAGCAGGGCCGGAATTCACATGGAGGACAGTATTTTAACCACAGTGCAATAAAGCATTGAATTGGAAGTGTTCAGTGCCTCCCTTGAGAGATGCTGATATGGGAGCTACCTTGTCTGGTGCCTCAGCCTTAGAGGAAACCTGTGCCCTCTGAGAAAACCCACAATGCACCTGATAATCACTCTACAGATGCTGTGTATATGTGGGGGGTGGGGGGTCCTCCTTGACCCCTGCAGGCAATCAGCTTATCCCATGAAGCGTGAGATTTAATTACCCTTATCTAAGCTTAAATAACTGTAAATGCTATTGTTGGTCACAAGGAATTATCTCGCCCTTTGAAAACACTCAGCTATTTCCCTGACTCTGTGCTTTCCACAGGCAGGAAGACAATGCTGTTAATGTCACAGGAGCTCACTGCTATTTGAACCCCAGTATGGTGTAGACTATTTGTGTGACATTTTGGAGCACCTAATATTCAGCTTCCTATTTGTCAGCTATTGGCAATGAAAGCAGCTGACTTAATGGCTGCAATCCTGGGAAAGCGAGAGAGATAGTTGACATGCCCAGTTCTCCACTTGGCTGATGGGAGATTCCAGGAAAGTTGCTTAATCTTTCTAATTTTCTATTCTAGTATATAAGGGTCTCCAAAAAGTTCATAGAAAATGCATATTGTGAAAGAAAGCTGTGCATGGATTTCAAAAATATTTGGCACCCAAATAAACTCATACTGTAATTCCATTTTTCCACAAATTATTTGAAGTCTTGGAGCCCCCATATATCCTTATCCTCTATGTCAGGCTCACATTGCTTAATCAACTATCATATATCAACCCTATGATATATATTTAAATACCTTACTTCAAAAGATCTTTATAATTCTCCTTAGAATAAGTACTACTAATCTGCTACTGTCTACTCTTGGCAGGTGAGAAATTGAGGCTCAGAGAAGTTCATTGATTCTGTGATACAGGGATCCATTAATGATGTCTGCAGCAAATACAGAAATGGGAAATGGTGTCTTAGAATTCATATCATCCAATTGTTTTCAAACTGCAGTTTCCATAGTTCTAAGGCTCTCCATGAGTGATTTAGGTATTTCTGGAAAATAGAACAAGGACCCTCACCCTTGTCTAAATGAGGTTGTTTTTGTTTGTTTGGGTTTTTTGGTTGGTTGGTTGGTTTTTGTTTTCCCCAAGGTTGTCTAGCTAGTGAGTGACTGGGGCTGGAAACTTATTCCATTTGACCCTAGCAGTCATGTTTTTAATGAATGGATAAGGGAACTGCATGGTAATAGAGAGATCGAGAGCAGGCAATGGCAATAGAACAAGCAGGCAGGTAGCATCAGGGAAGTGTGGTACCAAGCAGCACGACTCAACATAACAGCCAGGAATTTTCCAGCACCATGGGCAAGTGGTGGGGCAATGAAAGACAGAGCCCAAACTAATAAGGGAACCCAGCTATTAGAAATGTCAGCACTGTGGGCCTAACCCAAGATTATCCTGCCGACAAGTGTAAGAAGCCAGGACTCAGGTCATCTCAGTCACAGCTCTGAACAGCAGGACCCTTGGAATTTCTGAGTTTTGAAATAAGAAAATCAGAGCCAGACTGACTTTTACTGAATCCTGAATTTACCATTTATCTGCTGTTATCTTTAACTGCACTCTTTGTCCTTTCTGGGCTTTAGTTTCCCAATATGTAATATTAAGTTAGAATTAATAGACATGTGAAGGGGGGCACTAAGACGGAATAAATGTCTCCATTCTCATTTCTGCACTCAATGCAGACATCACTAATGGATTCCTGCACAGAGAATTCTGCTCAGAGTGCTCCAGAGCTCCAACCATTCAGAGTAAGCACCAAATTTAACTGTATGGCAACTAAGAATTCTTTCAGTTCTAGTACACTGAGATTCTGATATTTTGTTGACTGACTGGCTAGTCTTGTCTTTTCTTCACATTAGAGATGGTCAGATATGGTCAAAGTATTTTCAAATGAACACAGAAATAAATAATCTTAAAACTTTAAAGCCTAAGGGTCAGCAGGTGGCAGGTACTTAAGGCACCGGACTCTCACATGGCTGACTGCAGTTTGAGTCCTGGATCTGGCAACTTGAAAATCACACCAGATGCATGTGTGTGTGTGTGTGTGTGTGTGCCCAGAATTCAGAAAGGGAGAATAAAATAAAGGGGATTGTGATGTGACCACACTCCCCCAGGGGGTGACTTCTCACTTTCCTTCTCTCTCTCTCTCCCTCTCTCTCTCTCTCTCTCTCGTGAATGCACAAACCTTATGACAAAAAAGAAGAAGAAGAAATTTTAAAGCCCAAAAGTATCTTAGAATTTGTCTAATCCAATTACTTTTAACTGTAGTTTCTAGAGTTTTAGGATTCTCTGCAAGTCATTCAGAGATGTCTGGGAGACAGAACCCCAAAACCCTTACCCCTGCCTAAATCAGATACTCTCTTTTTTTTGTTTTATATATTGTTATTCTAAATAAAACTTAATTTTATTCATTAATTCAATAGTCATTTAGACAAAAATGTGTTACATTCCCCATACTGGAAGGAAGGAGGAAAGAAAGGTAGAAAGGAAGGCAGAAAATTTGAAAACCACTGCTTTAATCTACTTTACAAATTGATAACCTGAGACCCAAGCAATGAACAAGACTGGCCCAAGGTCTTACAGAAACTTAACACGTCTGAGATTTGAACTCAGTTCCCCTAACTCCCAGTTCACTCAAAGCTATTTTCATAGTTCTCTGGTTCCCTTTGTCCATGAATGGTTTTGAGACTAGTGGAGAGAGAGAATTCAGGCTCTTTTGGCAAGAACTGACAAAAAAGGTTACATCAGAAATAGAGTATTAAAGTTGAAATCACCAGTAGATGCTGCCTTCCAGGAAAACTCAAGCATGGCAGCATCCAATCTGTATGAAGATGTAGCCACGATATAAGGTGGGAAGTCTGGGGCGTGTGTGCAGGTCTCAGAGGCATGAGTGTAACTCTCCCGCTGCATAGACGGAGCCATCCCCACTGGCAGGCCTTCCCTTGGGCCCTTTATGGTTGTTGCAAATCGACTTGAAACCATCTGCTTCTTGACGTTCCTGGGTCCCACAGGTCTTTCCCCTGGCTCAGTGTCAGTTCCTGCTCAGACCAGAAATGTTTCCAGAGGTTTATGGCACATCTGGCATCTACTTAAATGCAGTCCTAACCTCTATGGGCAGATTCTTCTTTTCTTCAAGAGTTCAGGCTCTCCTTTTTCATTCATACAGTAATTCATCCCCACCTTTAATCCACAAGCATTTTGTTATGCATACCAAACATCACACTGAGCCCAGAGAGGCACTGACAGGTGACAGCTCTCCACCTGAGTCACTATTGTCTCATTCTGTTGGCAGCTGAGTTGGTGGTTTCTCTCTGACACCACGATGGTTCTAAGAGCAACCTGCTTAAGGTCCCATCTGCTATGAAAACTGTTCTTCTATCACTTATCTGTTAGGCTAAAAGAAAGACTAGTCAATGACCATCCTAACCTCCCTGTTGGTAAGAATAAGATTGCTGCACTGATGATTTGAGGGGACTTCAAAGAGTCCATGGAAAACCGTAATTCAAGTATGAGTTTATCTTGGTGCAAAAAAAAAAAAAATTAAAATCCATGCATAGTTTTTCTCATAATAAATATTTTCTGCACTCTTTGAAGACTCCTTATAGGTATACATGCTGAAGACTTTTCTTCAACAAGTTGTCCTCCTATAGATGCTCACATACAGCAAGCTCTTTCTCACCTCAAAGCCTGGAACACTCACACCACACTCACACTCACCCACTCATTCGCCTAGCACACACCATTTCCATTCTTTTCTTGGCTAGTTCTTCATCCCTCTGGTCTTTGCTAAAATGTCACTTCCTAAAAGAGACTCTCCAAGAGACCAAGATCTAAATCTTCTCCCAAGTTATTTTCTGTCATAGCACCGTATACTTTCATTTCATGGAACTGATCAAAGTTTGGATTTTTTAAAAATGTATTTATAGCCTTATTTGCTCAATAATGACTCCTCCACAGACCAGAAAATTATTTGTTGCCTGAGTGGGTGAGTGAGTGGTGTAACCAGCACTAGAACCCTCTAAAAAAATGTCTTGGTTCTGACATAATGGGGGGAAGGTGAAGATTATGCTAGCTTGCTAAATCTTGGGACGTTTTATTGCTATCAGAGGGAATGTCACATGTTCATCTCAAAAGAACATATTCTGGTCAATTCTTGGGTACATTCAAACCACAATAACACCGACTACAAAAGCATTTTCTCCTTTCAGTGTTGTATAATCTTCCCTGTTGAGCAGCCCAAGTCCATTTCCACAATAATCCACATCCAAGTCCCAGCAGAGAGGATGTTATGACAGGGGACAAGAGAAAAGATCTTCCAAGGGCAAGTTGAGCTGCACTTTGAGGTGTTTGTCATCAATGTTTCCCTCTGGGTACCATACTTTTTCTGATAGTCCTTTGCATTTATTGGCATATATTACCATCTATGAATTCTGGGGAATAGAGTGGATAGATCTAAGCCCTCCCAGCATATTAACTCCAGAGATATTCTCTGGTCCCTTGTCATGACCAGTCCCAATGAATCAGGTGGATTTCTGAATATCTCACATTTGACGAGAATAAAGTTCTAAGATAAAGGTCTAGGGTATTACCAAGAGGCCCTGTTGAACAGAAAAAAAAAATAGATTGAGATATTCTTATAATAGATATTCTTATAATAGTACCTAGCCTTAGAATAAGCATGAGGGGACAAGCAAATACCATAGCAGTTACATCGTTGGATTCTCACATGGCTGACTATGGTTCGAATCCCAGACCCAGTGGCTTCAAACTCACTCCAGGTGTGTATGTGTGTGTGCTCAAGATTCCAGGAGAAGAATGGAGGAGAAGGAATTTTGATTATTATTTCCCCATTTCTTGGTTTTTTTTGTCTCTCTGTCTCTCCAGCGAGTACATATACTCTATAGCAAAAATCTCTCAAAAAAAAAAAGAAAGAAAGAAAAGAAAAGAATAAGCACAAGGGCATGTACTACTAATCAAAATGGATTTAACTCCCAATAAGCTTCTTTACCTAAATGGGTTTCGTCCCCTGGTCCTTTATGATGGCTCCTCAACAGTGACAATTGTGACACCAGAATATTGGCCTTTGTTGTATAACTATACCCTTAGCTTAGCCTGAATTCTTTCTATAACCCATCTCATTTCATCTTCTTGACATCCTCACCAGCTAGATTTTATGATTCCCATTTACCAGTGAAAGAATGAAGATTCATAAAAGGGAAGTGACTTGCCCACACACCCAGATAGTGCATTTTGGAAATGAGTTTAGAATCAGTTTCCTTATTTCAAGATATATTAATTTATTTAGGGACCAGCAGTTAGCGTAACAGCTATGTCACTGAACTCCCATGGAGTCGACGCGGCTTGAGTCCCAGACCCAGTGGCTTAAACACACTGGTCACGTGTGCATGCCTGCCCAAGATTCCGAGAGGAGAAAGGAGAAGGTGCAGGTTGGCCATTCCCCCTGGGGGGTGATTTCTCACTTTCTGTCTCTCTGTCTCTCTCTGTCTCTCTGGAGAGTACATTCACCCTGTAGCAAATACCTCTCCAAAAAAACAGAAAAAAAGATATATTAATTCATTTACACTCTCAAATATTTATTTCCTGTGCACCTACTACACCTAGAACCTTCTGTTCTAGGCCTTGGGAGTACATGATACAAAACAAAAGAGAAAGTTGTGTCTTTATGGAGTTCATGTCTGGTGACTAGTGATAGTCTATGAATCTATACGGCTCCCATGTTATCAGGCAGAGCCTGAGAGAGAGAAAGCTAAGACATTTGGGTTTCCAAGTTCCATGTCTAAATTCCCATCTGCTTTTCTCCACCCACCATCACCTTGCTGCCCTCATTCCTAAAAGTAGGGCATCCATGTCAGAAGCCGGAGGATTGAGCCACAGTACATTGGAGATAAGACCCTCTGCTAGGGTCTTGAGTTATTACTTTTGTTGTCACAGCCAGTTGGTCCAGGCTTGCTTCAGTGCTGACAGTGCATGTGTTTTGCAGTTTTCTAAGAATTGTAGGGGAAAGGAATGAAGTTTATAGAAGTACCCAGGGACCTGCCATGGTATGTGTATTTTAGGCATGTCCTTTGGCAAAACTCACTATTCTATGTGTGTGCTTTCTCAGATCGAAGGTGACTATCACCTTCTTGATGCTCAGTCCAGCCACTGGCTGACTGCATCCATGACCCTGCTCAGGCATTCAAAAACTGATGTACCACTGTTTTCTTATCTCACCTTGTGACCTCACCAGGTCACGGAGTCTCTGTGTCTGCATTCGTAAAATGGGTAAGTCAGACTACAGGATCATTTAGGATTCTTCTAGCCCTAACTACCTAAAATTACACAAAGGAATGTTGACCAACCAATAGCTTGGATAGCCTCACCAGCTAGATTTTATGATCCCATTGGATAGCCTAGACAGAGTTCATTGAGTGACTTACCCTGCTTTCTCTCCCCTGCTCCCTTATCTCCTCTGTACCTCCCCTCCCACTCACTCATCACCACCAACTCAGGCCTCACCATATGCTGCTTTGTTTTTGCTGAGAACCAATCCTAAGGCAGCAGTTCTAACACTCTCCACTCAGGCAGCCTATTTTTAACAGCCATATATCTCACTGCCTGGGTGACAGGCATAGCAGCCCCAGCTGTGAGGAATACTTTCTCCAGGTCCTCAGCTGCACACCAATCTCCCTCCTCACCCCCTAAGTCAGGTCAGCCTTATTGTGTTCCTCTGAGGTCTGCAGCCCAAGACCCCATCCTCTGAAATGGGTAAGGAGAGTTTGTGCCAAGTATAAAGGGAGGGAATGGGAAATAAGGGAGGAAGAGAGAAAGGAGAGAGAGAGAAGAAGGCAGAGAGGTAGAAAAGAAGAAAAAAGACCTCTAAGCCTACCTACTATAACCAAGATTTCTGTATTTTATATATTAATAAATCTTTCTTTCTTTCATTTATTCAACAAACATGTATGAGGACCTATTATACACAAGACTATAACAGGCACCAGAAATACAATGGTGGACAAAAATAGACACAGCCCTGACCCCATAGTGAGGAGCATCAGTTATGTCATTTACTCCTCACAACAAGCATCAAGTTTTAAAACACCCAATTTGCAGAGAGAAAACTGAGGCCTGGAGAGATTAAGGTACTTGCCCAAGACACAGCATGGAAATTGGCAGAGCTGGGACTTAAACTCAGCCCTGACTGTCCCCTAAATCTACAGCAGCACCATCCTATCTCCTGCCCTCAACAATTAAAGCTGCTGTACTAGGAAAGACCAGCAGTCCTCCACACACATGGGCTATTAAAGAGCAGGTCATCTCAACTAAAGGCCTCATTGAACCAGAGGAAAAACCGAAGACTACCAAAAACATTATATGACTTTCTAAAAGCTGCCAAGTCCAGCAGGGTAGAAGGCAAGCTTAAAAGCAGGGTCCCTGAGCCCCAGTCACTGGCTCTTTAATACCATACTGCTCCATGCTCCTCTTCTTTTCCTTGATAATGCAACTATGTTTTCCATTGCTCTCCATTCATGGTACGCCATTATTTCATAGCCGTGGATCGCAGGCAGCACTTCAGAGGGGGGACATTGAGGCATAAACTAGTGAACCTCCTGATCAACTTGGACTATCAACTTGGACTTTTTATTTGTTCATTTCTTCAGGTTTTGCTCAGAGAGAAAGGATTTCTAAATTCCAAAATCTCTCATTAGACATCAAGAGCCCAGCCAGGACAACTTAGCATCAAAGTTTTATTCTATGCCATAGGTAGAAAAACTGAGCATATGACAAAAATCATTCTCTCTAGACAGGAGGAGGAAGGGGAATGTGTTTTGACAAGAGATAGAGATTTGGAGGGGATAAGACAGAGGTAGAGATGAGGCCTGGATCCTTGGAAAGAAAACTCAGAACTCCATCCATCCCCAAGAAGGATCAGAGAGAAAGAAGAGCACAATAAAATCTCCATTAGAACCATCAGATGTGATGACCAAGAATCTGAGAACAGCCAGGCTGCTGTTTGACCTCCTTGCTGAATGCACCAGGAACACGAGGGCAGAACCCAGCTCAGGTGAAGGAGCATAACGTACTGCCCCTGACCTAAGTGTGTGTGCAAGGGGTCCAGAATGTCCCTTTGTCTCCAAGAAAAGGACCAGTGGGTAAGCAGAGACTTGAGTTTATAACAAAAGGCCCCTAGGATCTCCCAAGGAGACTCCAAGGTTGATAACCAATGTCAACCCAGACCTTGAGGCCCCAAAGCAGCAATTACATCTCCAAAAGACAGGGAAGTATCTAAAAACAATGGGGTAAGACTCCTGACTTAGCAAATGAGAGGCCACCCTGTGGCTACAAGATTCTCTACCTCTGCCACCACAGGGATAATCCTGCTTTTCCCCTGCACTCTATCACTATCTTGGGAAAAAAAGAAAGAGTGAGATAAACAGAAATGCTGTTAAGACTGAGTGTTATCTGAAAGAAGCTGGGTTACACCAAGAAAAATTGTTTAAAACTGATAGAGACCTTGTTCGTTCTCATTCTCTCTCTCTCTCTCTCTCTCTCTCTCTCTCTTTTATTTTGGCTAAATTTTTAATGCTTCCCTTCCCCTCAAATCAGGGGTTGGTGGCTAACATGACAAGAGTTAACAGTAATTAAAAAGACACTTTTTGAGGTTTTTCTTTTTAAAGTGTATGTGTCTTGCTTTATAAATCATTCATCTAGCATACTTGTTTTGATTTTTCTGAAAACCTCTAAGGGGAGGGAAGAGGATGCAGAGATTAAAATACAGATTTCAGGGCACTCTGCCTTTTAACATCTAAAGTCTCTTAGTCTCTCATTGCCATGGGTCGTTGCCTTTATTCATTCTAGGAAAACCAAGAGTTGAAAGAGACCCAGGAGCCTTAATCGCACACCACTTATGAGTCCAAAACCTGAGGTCACGTTTGGGAGTGTCCTGCCCAGGTGACAAGGTTCTGAAGTGGCTGACTGGAGATGTCTTCTAGATATCCTGCCTCTGAGCTCACAGCCCCATCCACCAGAGCACTGAGCACAATCTGTACCCGTCTCTGGTTTTCTCACATCAACAACACTTTATTTTTATTTATCTCCTATATTTTGGTTGGGACTTGTTTTTCTGACTAGGTGCCAGCTAAGTACCTCTCCAATTGGAACATTCTGTGACTCATGCTTTGTCTTCCCGTGTGTGGCCTTGAATCACCCCATTTAAAGAGAACAAACACTTTGCTTGATTTGCTTAAGCATCTGACTTCCAGAGACAGAATTAAACTGAAGGGTGGGGCAAGTGTCAATTTGATTAAATTGTTGTCAAAGCCCTGCTGCTGCCCTTTGTGCATGATGTCCCTGTCCAGTGATCAGTTACACTGCCACTTCCATTGGCCGCCCCCATACTCTGGGAAAGGTTGTGTCATTTCTCAGTCAATATCCAGCATTCCAAGAATAACTACACTTCAGGATTTCAACTCCATTCATTTAGACTTTAGGATAGTTTAACCATAGCTTTAAAAGTTTGGGTAACCATGGGACCAGCAGATGGCGTAGCAGTTACATGGCTGGACTCCCACATGGCCCACCACGGTTCAAATCCTGGACCCAGTGGCTTGAAATATGCTGCGTGTGTGTGAGTATGTATCCAAGATCCCAGGAAGAGAATGGAGCAGAAGAAGTTGTGGCATGGCCACAATTATCCTGGGTGCTGATTTCTAACTTTCTCTTTCTGTCTCTCTCTCTCTCTCTCTCTCTCTCTCCCCCACTGAGTGCATGTGCCCTAAGGCAAAAATCTATTTAAAAGATTTAAAAAGTTTTGGTAGCCAAGACAGTAAGGAAAACTTGTTAACTATTTGAAACAAACCAACAGCTCTAGAACATTATAACCATAGTGGTCACGTGGCATGAAGGTGAAGGCATAAGGTAGAATTCAGATACCCATCCCTATAAAATCATTCAGCTGATTACAAAAACACCTCTATTTGCTCTTAGAGGCTCTCAGAAGAGCTATACTATATATAGTTGTGTAGCCTAGCGTGAGCTGTAATGTATACTTATGAATTGATGACTATTTTTTTCATTAACTTATAATTGAAACAGTAATTCACAATAGCTTATTCCTAATTTTTCAAGATGAATGAAGCTTCCAAAGAGTTTGTTATGCAAAAGCATTGTGGTATGGTTTGGACAGTCCTAGGCAGGAACACAAAATATCTGCATTCTTACCATAGTGCTTGCCCAATGAATCAGGGTAAGTAAATAAACTGACCTATCCTCTCTCATCCAGAAAATAAAGGCACTACTTAGATTATTTTGACCTCATAAAGTTTGGGGATAACAGAATGAAATCATCCAATCAACCATCAATAAAGACATCAGACATGGGATACCTAAACTGTAGACATAGGCCTTTTGGGGGATATGGAAAGACATCATTAATTAATTCATCCATTCAATATTAGTAATATATCTCTCATATTCCAAATATTGCACTAAGCACTCAAGAGACAATGAAATGAACAAGCAGTACCCTGTACTCACTGAGTTCATTCTAGTGAAGGAACATAATGACTAAGGTGAAAACAATGTAACAGAGAACAATAAGGTTGAAGAAGACACATAGGGTTTAGTGTGAGTAGTCTGAGGCCTCTAGTAGGAAGTGACATTTAAACTGAAATTTGCAAGATGCAAAGTAGCCAGCCATAAGAAGAAAGGGAACTACTTGGGGAAAAGTGTTTCCATCAAAAGGAACAGCCAGTGCCAAAAAAACCCAAGGCAGGAATTAATGGAGTACATTCCAGGCAATGACAGAAGGCAATGTGGTTGGAGCTTACAGAGCAAACTGAAGTGTGGCTTATACACAAGTCTCAATGTCAAGATGTTCACCCTGTAGTAGACAAGATAAGATGTATATAAGCAAAGATCATGTAAAGTAAAAGCCGCAGAAAGGGCTAAATGCAGTAGAAGAATAGATTAGGGCTTCATATCTAGGTAAGCCCCAGGACTCGGTTGAGGTCAATGACAGAAAGGGGACTCAGTTGAGTCCAAAAAAGTTGTTTTGTCAGTCAGCTCTTGCATATAACAAATCACCCCGTAATTTGGTGATTTACAGCAACGATTGTTTAGCCCATAGGTGTTAGAGTGGTCAGTTTAGGTTGGACCCAATGGGAGAGTGCTTTGGCTTTTGCTTGTCTATCAGCTGGGGTCCCTCTGCTCTCCACTAGTCTCAGCCTCCATGTATCTCTCATATATCTTTAGCGTGCTCTTGGGTCAAGGTTATAGCCAAGTCCAAGAGAGCCCATTATGCAAGATGCTAAGTAGGTAAGGTTTACAGAGGCCTAAGCTCAGAATCAGCATTCTGTCTATCACATCTCTATTTTATTGGCTCAAGCAACTCATAAAATCAGCCTGGAGTTGTAGAAAGTTACAAAGGTAAAGGATATGGATTCATGGAGGTCATTCATTGGTGTGATCAGTGTAATCAATGCACCAACATTGCTTATCCAGAGCTTCCTAAAACATGGTAGCTGATGGGAAAGTTCACATGGTGGCTGGTAGGAGGCAATATTGTGGTCAGGTAGACAAAATTATGTCAAATTTGAAGACCACACTGAAGAGAAAAATGGAATACTCGTTAGTGGAAGTAGAAGCGAGGAGGAGTAAGTGTGAGATGCTTGAAGAGTGGGTTAGGGGCTCAGAACTAAGTTTATGCAAATCCAAGCAGAGAATGCTATCCATCCTCATGTATAATAGTGTCTGATGTGGCACAAATACATGGCCAGTCCACATTTTATCTCAAGATATCTTGTTGCAACCCCACTCCTAGTATCATTTCCACATGTGGAAAGGCTGTGGTCTGGGGGGAAAAGTTCATCAAGAAAATGGTAATGTTTTATTGGTAATGACTGGTAAGTTTTATGTACAAAAATCCATTTTGGGGGGCCAGCAGGTGGCATAGTGGTTAAGGCACTGGATTCCCCTGTGATCGACAGCGGTTTGAGTCTTGGACCCAGCAGCCTGAAACTCATGCTGGGCACATGTGCTTGCGTGCCCAAAATTCTGAAAGGAAAATGGAGGAGAAGGGATTGCAGCATGGCCATCCTTCCCCCCTTCCCCAAAGGGGGTGATTTTTCACTTTCTGTCTCTCTTGTCCCCCAAAGGGGGTGATCTTTCACTTTCTGTCTCTCTAGCAAGCATACATACTCTATAGCAAAAATCTCTCTCTGAAAAAAAAAATACCAATAAAAAATCAATTTGGAGCATTTACAGTGTTATGGTTAACATTATACTTATTCTTAGGCACTAAATTAACTCAAATCATTTAGACCCCAGGAAATAGAACTTGTGGATGTCCCAATTCCTTTAACTCAGTGATTCTTACCTTGCTTTAATAGCAGATCCATTATTTTTAAAAATGAAATTTTACATAGACCCCTAATATGGAAAAAGATGAAAGTATATCTTAACGATACACATTTGTTTCCTAGGCTTCTTTTTACAACGCTTATTTAAGCACTCAACATTGAAAACGATGTGTTACTCTGATAAGACAATAACTCATGAGTTCTGGATGAGACACCATCCTAAAACAGCTTGAACATCTAATATGTTTTGGTCTTTTGTTTGAGGTGCACCATATTGAGACCAATCAATCACATAGATAAGTGGTGGTATTAACTTATGGACATTTACATGAATGGAGAAACAGTGCCATGGGTTAAAATAAAATCCCATTATGAGGTTACAGGTTTCTAATCAATGACACATTTACATTTCTAAGATCGATATATAAATGTATGGTTGCTCAGAGAGATAAACTGTGGGAAGAAGTTTAATTATATTTATTCCAAAATTGACATACATGCACACACACGTATATACACAAAATAAGTGAACTCTTTGGTAATCATTGCTATGTATAAATTGCTTATAAGATATACTGAAGTGTGTACAGTATTTTTAATTACAACTTTAAAGATTTTTGCCATAAAGCACATGCACTAGCCAGAGAGAGAGCCAGTGAGAGGGAAAGTGAGAAATCGCTCTCCAGGGAGATGGCCATGCCACAATCCCTTCTCCATTCTCCTCCTGGGATTTGGGGCACACACGTACACACTACCAGCATAATTTTCAAGCCGCCAGGACTCAAATTATAGTCAACCATGTGGAAGTACAACACCTTAACCACCACTCCACCTGCTGGCCCCTTAATGACGATTTTGAAATATGTTTTTTGTTTTAACTTCACTTATTCCCTATTGTATAAGAATTGCCCTTCTACAGAAGCACTCACCATTTCTGGAACACAAGTTTGAAAAGAACTAAAAGGACAGAAAAAGTAAGAATATAGACAGACTGTGTTCTTAGGAAAAAATGGGAAGGAAGAAAATGAACTTGGAGTCATCTTCACATCCCAATTCTACCTGCATCACTAGCAGTATGACCTTGAAAATGAATGCTTTCCAGCCTGTTTGAGACTTAATTTCCCACTTTTTAATATTAGAATTACAACCTTTATTTTATCATTTGTTATGAAATTGAAACAAGGTGATACTTATCTAGTGCTGAGTACAATTTATAGCAGAGGGTAGTAGATACTTAATAAATATTAGGTCTTTTATCTCAATTCCGTTCAATCTTTCCTTATATCAGGAGTGAAAGAGATCCAATTTTTGATTTGCTCAAATGTTTCACTAAATGCCCCTTGTCCTAATAGCATCAGCCTGTCAGGTTGCATCTACGATGTTTGTAATTCAGGTAGCACATTGATTTTTCGAAGCACTCTGGGCCTGCTCTGTCCATGTCGGATAAGCTCCAAGCATTAATTATGCACCAATATTGATGTTTTTGTCTGACAAGGTCTAATGTCACCATATTCAGATCTGGCTGCTTCCTTATTAGAAAATCCTTCGAAATGTGGCCTTGGAAGAGACTGCATGTGTCACCTGCAATATTTGAGATGTCCCAGAATTGAAGCCCTCAATTAGAATTAAAGACAATATGTATCCTTGTCCTGGGCTTCAAAGAGAATGAGCCAGTATGATTACGAAAGCAGCTTGAGGTAAGGCTACATCAAGTTTTACTCCTAAGAAAGCAATCAGATCTTCTTCTGGTACGTTGCACAGAGTAGTGATGTGGACAACAACTGAATTCATTTAGATTTGCCAAATACGCAAGTCAGGTATTTCAGTTGGTGTTTGGAAGCCTATCCTTTTGCTAATTAGTATGATCAGCTATAAATACACAACTAGGTCTGCCTGATTTCACAGAATCCTTAGAAGAATTGAGATCAACTTTTTTTCAACAAAATCTTGAAAATGCCAGTGCCTCTTACTCGAGTTGAGCAAATAAACCACAAACAATCTTACACAAAGATTCTTACTGAACCATTTATTCATTACTCAACAAATAGTCATTATGCTGTGGTATCCTGCCAGGCACGATTCTAGGCACTGAGAGAGCAGCAGGGCACAGACAGACTAGGTATGCTCTCGTGGAGGATTTTTTTCTAACAAAGACTCTTTTAGATGTTGACTAAAATGACTTGCAAGCCAGAGAAAGGCAGCTGAACGATTTTAGATTTTCATTAATTTAAAAGAGTTTGCTAATTCCATCTCAAGCTACTTCTAAGAAACATACTCAAGAGTTCTGAATATAATTAATGTTTCTCTCATATTGAGCTGCACTAGATATTTTCATGATGTTGGAGAAATTGTAGGAGGACTCTTACTGAGGATAATTATCCTACTTACTCAGCGTTCTGCATTTTCTAAAGGGGAATTGCCTCAAAGATGGTTGCTAGTGCCTATTTGTCCACTAAAGTAAAAAGAAAAAAGACCCTCACTTCTAGTAATGGGTCGCTAATGTAAGTGACATTATAGGTATCTGAAAAAATTAGGGAAGGGTACTTTTTCCATACCCCAAAATACTTTCTTCTTCATTTTTAAAATGGCTTCCCTCTTTCAACAATGTCCTCCCCTTTTTTGGTGTGTGTCTTGTCCTGAGACACATACTGAAATGAGATTTGGAGAATACAGACAAAATATAACATGGTCCTAACATTCAAGAAATTCTTACTTTTAAAAATATGAAAGTCAGTAAGTCAATTTAAAGTCAGGATTATATGGATTTAAGTCATATTTTAATGGGAAGAATAAAGAACCAGACATTCAGTGTGCTCTGTTTTTGAACTTTTTCTGAATCACTTAGAGAATACACTAAAATCCTCCCTCTTTCAGTTTCTTCATCTGAAAAAAAAGGGGGATTTCACAGAACTGGTTGTGAGGCTCATTTAAAATTATTGACATGAAATGTGAAGAAAGCAGTAAAGCCCCCAGTAAAAGTGATAGACCATAGTGGTTATAATATCATTTGTGTTCATTGCCACAAGCCTTCCACTTGGAGAGAGTTGGGAGTAATCATGATAGTAAGAATAGCTAAGCTTCACTACACACTTATGTATTCTAGGCACTAACCAAAGAAGCTTACAAATATTAACTAATTTAATCTTTTGATTAGTTCTATGAGGTAGGTAATAGTCTCGCCTCTATTTTTTTTAACTTCTATAGGACATGTGCACTTACCAGACACACAGAGAGAGAGAGAGAGAGAGATCCCCAAGGAAGATGACCACACTGCAATCCCTTCTCCTCCATTACCCTCTCAGGATTATGGGCACACATACACATGCACTCAGCATAATCTTCAAGCCACCATGTTCGGAACTCAAACCATATAGTCAGTGATGTGGGATCCAGCCACCTTAACCACCACGCCACCTGGCTGGTCCCTCACCTCCATTTTTAAGATGAAGTTATTAAGGTTTAGAGGTATTGAATGATTTTTTCCAAAGCTTCCTAATAAGTGGTGGAGACCAAATCTGAACCGGGAAACTAACTTCCAGAAACTCACTCCAACATGTTGGTCACCTACTGTGTGCCAAGCTCTGTGTATTCAGTTACAAAGATGAGTAAACTCTAGTCCCCACCTCAAAGTGTTTATAGCCTGCTGAGAGAAACAAACATACATTCAGTAACATAAAGGCACTAGGCAGCAGGTGATGGATCAGGTTGGCGATTCCATGATTCCATGAGGGAAAGAATAGACAAAGTCAGTATGGTGGCCTAGAGCATCATGCTAGATTTAACCTTTAGTCTACAATCAGTGAGGTCTTTGAGTAAGAGAGAATTTATATATATATATATAATTTTAAAAAAAAAAGATTTTTGCCATAGGGCACATGTGCTCATCAGAGAGAGGCAGTGTGAGAAGGAAAGTGAGAAATCGTCCCTTGCCCAGGAGGATGGCCACATCATACAGTCCCTTTCCTCTATTCTCTTCCTGGGATTTGGGGCATGTATCCACACATGCAGGGCATAATTTACAAGCTGTCTGGTCCAGGACTCGAACTGCCATTGGCCATGTGGGAGTCCAGTGCCTTCACCACTACACTACCTGCTGACCCCTAAACTGAGATACTTTAAGGAGACATCGTTCTATACATTAAGTCTGTTCAGCCTCAAAATCTGTACAGATACCCATGTCCCTCTCTACTGGATCATTCTATTAGCAAGAAAATATACTATGATACAGTCTCTCTTAAAAATCAACCCCTAGCCTACAACCATCTCCAGTGATTGCCCCATTTTCCAGGGTTTCCTGTAATTGAGGGTGTACAGAAAGACATGATCACCACGCATTGAAAGAACTGTAAGCCAAGAACCTGCAAATTCCATTTCTTAGCCTACTTCCAAAAAAAGGACCCTCTTTTTTTGGTACTGTCCTTCTGTAACTTTACAGAACCTGAAGTCAACTTTGCACTTGATCAGTCTTTTAATTTTACTTGCCCTGAAGCAGAGTTCATAATGTCAGCAAGGAGAAGAGGAAGGAAGGCAGAATTCTTTTCTCCAGCTTTCCCCAGGGACTGCTTATCATCAGTTTAATAACACCTTCTCAGTTAAGCAACTGGCATTTTTTTCTTTGCCAGAGAGTTAATGTGCTCACCAGAGACAGAGAGCTAGAGAGTGAGAGAAGCAAGCATCTCCCTTTCTCCCACCCTTCAGGATTTTGTGCACACATGCACATACACATGGTATGTTTCTAAAGCCACTAAGTCTATACTCAAACCTCACTGTGACCATATGGGATCCAGCCAGCTTAACCACTAAGCCATGGGCAAGACCAAGCAGCTAGATTTTTTAAGCAGTAATAATAACTGTAAAATTAATAACAATAAAAATTATCCTGACAACTCTTTACAGTTCGTAAAGGTTTTTTTGCTGCATCCATTCATATGTAGTTTGGACCTCCAAATTGCTTTTCAGGTGGTGCTACTGTGATTTTAAAAAACTCTCTATTGATTTAAGCTTTCGCTATAGTATAGTAATAACTTAGACCTGGGACCATCTAGAGCTTGTTGGTTAAGGAGATCATCATGATACAAATGACGTGAAAGCACATGGAAAGAACACAGGGCTCAAGTTCAGTCCTGTGTTCTACCACAAATCAGAGATATGCCTCTGAGCAATTGGTTTTGCTTCTGGAATCTCAGTTTTCTTCTCTGAGCAGATATCATGATTCTTACCTGCCAGTGCCAGGTGAGAAGAGTCAGTGTTAGTGCATCTAAAATGCCTACAATAGTGCCTGGCTTATAAAAGCCACTCAAAACTATTGATTTCCTCCATTCTTTTCTTTAGCCTAGTATGTGCTCAATAAATCCTTGCAGAATAGAACCGAGCTGGAAAAGATATTGGTGACCCCAATTTGTGATGAGAATTACATATTTTGTGGTGGTTAAACAAACCAGGAGAAACCACATGACCCCTAAATGATTTTTTTTCATTTTAAATTCAGTCACAAAACTCAAGTGGACTTTTGGACCACACGACATCCTTCTCAATCTCCCACTATTCTAGATAATTATTTTACAAACTTCTTCTCTCTCCTCAGTTCTCTAATAACTTCTTCCCTATTCTCAGTCTCTGGTTGTCTCCTATGTTATTGAGAAAATACCCAATGCCAATTTTTATTTTTTCATCATTATCACATCTACTAAAGCTTTCTGTACCTGACCATACACTCCACCTTCCCCTCCTGATACCACGAATGAACCCTTCCTGTTCCCACTTAAGGTACAGCCTGTTAAGCCCTCTAATATGTTCAAGGGCATCACTACAACAATGTTGTCCACCTCCTGTTCAGCACTATCAAATTTTCTCTCTCTACTGGATCAGTCTATTAGCAAGAAAACATACTATGACACAGTCTCTCTTAAAATCAATCCCTAGCCTACAACCATCTCCAGTGATTGCCCCATTTATCATTTCCCTTTATAGCATATTTTCTAAAAGAATTAGCTACCAGTTGTACACATTGTCGCCACATCATCGTCTCTTCTTGCTTGAACCAGACTAGAACTAGGCTTTTTTGTCTCCATGATTTTACCAAAAATGTTCTTAAAGTCAACAATGATCTCCACATTGCTAAACACAATGGTCAATCCTCAAATTTACCTTAATTTAACACCTTCTCTTGTGAAATGCTGCACTAATTAGGCTCAATGATACCATCCTCCATTGTTTCTTGTCCTACCTCTTTTTTCTTTAAGTTTACTTATTTATGAGCAAGAGAGTCAGAGAAAGAAACAGCACCCCATCATGGTCTTGATCTCCAATCCACTCCCAGCCTCATCCAGCGCCAGATCATGGGTATGTACATGCCCAGCTTACTTAGAGACTCAGGTCCCCGTGTGTGTTAGCCTCACAGAGTGTCACCTTCATCCAGCTCCTCTTCCTTCTTAATTTCCTTATGCCCAACTATTTTCTCTTTCTGACTTCTTAGTCATAGAGAATCCTAATGCCCTGTCCTCAGCTTTGTTCTTTTTCCATGTTGCACTTACTCAAGCTGACCTTACCCAATATCATGGCTGTAAAGACTGTCTATAGACTGATGGCCCCAGTTTACATACACCCCACCCCTCCCTTGACCGTTTTCCTGAAGTCCAGTCTTAGACAGCCAGACTTCCACTGCTCATTATCTGTGAATGTCAAATAAGTATCTTAAATATGTCATGTCCTAAATCAAAGTCTTCGTACCCCTCTCCCCCAAGCCTACTCCATAATCTCCAACTCAATAATCAGTGGCCTCTCACTTTTTTTTATGAGTGAAGAAAAAGCTCAGAATCATGTTTTATTCCTTTTTGCCCTCATGCTCTTCATCTAAACTGTCAGCAAACTCTGTTTGCTTCACTTTCAAAATATATCTGAGATTGGATCATCTTTCCACCTCCAATACTACAAGTTTATTCCAAGCTACCAACTTCTTCTCATGCCTAATCATCACAGTGTCATGCTAACCAGGCTCCTGCTTCCATTCTTGCTCCACATTCCCTGCACACCAGACTGACCTTTTTTTTTTAATGCAAGTCAAATGCTTTTTCATCTTGTTCTGAATAAACGTCAAGCTCTTATAATTTTCCACAAGGGTTACTAGAATGTAGACCCCTTTTGTCAGTCTGAGTCCTAATTCTCACAGTCTTTCTGCTTCATCTCCTCTGTTCCAGCCACGGTGGCCTCCTTGCCCTTTGACAAACATGCCAAGCCTCTTCTTGCCTTGGGGCCCTTGCACTTGTCCGGAAGATTCTTTATCTTTATCTGGAATTCTCCCAGATACTTGCATGGATCACCCATCTTTCATCTCTCTGTTCAAATTTCACCTGTACAGGTGACTTTGAATATTCCATTTCAATAATACCAAATGCCATTACAATACACATACATTAAAATACTCCTCTGTCCATTTCTTGATCCTGCTCTATTTTCCAGCATTTATCACCATCTGAAATAGCATACATTTATTTGTTTGTTTTCACTTATTTTCTGTATATCCCCACCAGAAGGCACATTACATAAAAAGAGGGTCTCTGTGTTATTTGCTGCAGTATCCCCAGTACTTAGAGAAATGCCTTGCACAGTAGTCTCAATGAACTTTTAGTAAATAAATTAGCAAATGTATGGATTAATTGGTTTTTAAAAGTGTATTTATTTTATTCATGATAGAGTATATGCATTTTCCTTGTGGTTAGGGGATACCCTTGACAGGATTTCATCTCTCTGTGATGCCCTTTCTCTGGCCTGTAAGCTTGTCAGAATCTTAGACATATGTGCATGCACCCAGCATGTTTTCAAGTCAATACTTGATCCAAACCTGCAGTTTAGTTTGCTACCAAATTTGGCCTAGATTAATTAATAATTAGCTTAATGACCAAAACTTATGTAACATGTTCAACCAAGTAAATATCCAAAGACTCTACTCACAAGATCATCCCAGTCTCTGGGAAATGAGACATCACAGAACCCTGGGAAACAAATAATCTTAGGAACCAGAAGACTGGGTTCTAGTTTTAGCTTTACCCCTACCTGTCTGCTTTATGACTTTGTATAAGTGATATACTCTTTTTAGGTTTCCATTTCCATTGCCATATTATGATAGTTTGGGATGAAATAGTATTGGATAATTATGTCTCCAAGAATTTTAAACTTCACTGGTGCTAAATCAGAGACTGTGAGTAGGACAACAGCATCCCTAGTTGGGTCGCTCAATATTGAGTGACAGGTCTTCCTGGTTCCAGGTTTTAATATTAAGATCCCCATTTTCTACCTATATCTGCCTAGTTTCACAATTCTACTTTGCAATCTGCTCAGAATTTAGGGTCACTGGTTATCAGGGTATCTCAGCTCCTCCCCGTAGACACTGTACCTACATTATCTCACTTCTCACCATAGTCCTGTAATGTAGATATTACCTCAATTTTGAGGATGAGGTAAATGAAGGTGAATAGTTTGATCAAGGTCACCTTGTTAGAAAAGTAATATAAGATGTGAGTCCATGTCTGCATTTCTCAGAAATCTTTGTTTTTATTTTTTAAAACTGCATGGGGTCAAAGACAGAATTTTAGCTTTGGCCCTTGCTATCTGTGCGATATTTAGCACCTCAATGCAGCACTATGAGCCTCAGTTTTATCCTCTGTAAAATGGGGTCAATATATAGCCCTCCTGCATTAAAAAAGGAATATACAATCTTTGTTACAACGATCTTATGACATGATAAAAGGGAAAGCATCTAGAAAGTTATGAAAAAGCAGACTACCATTCAACCTAATATTTTATTTTTCAGACCATAGAAGGTATCTTTCAATTCCAAAAGTGAAGAAAAAAAAATTAGGAAATAGTCATAAATTGAAGTAACCTTTTGCAAATGTGTCTGTCTCAAAGGAAAGATAAGATCTAGCTTCATTTCAACTGACTTTCCAGTCTAATGACCTAGAATTTGCTGCTATGATTTTATTCTCATCCCAGTGTGCTGCAGCCCACATGAGAATGTCTGATAAACTGGGAGATTCTTTTGATGCATGGAAAAAGAAGATGTTTTCTATTCCAAGCACCCATATCTTTTCTGAATATTTTTCTTCATATTCTTCTGGGGGTTTTGATCTCACATTATTTCTCTTTTGATTCGAAGGATGAGGGGAAAAAAACCTACAGGACTTTTCAATTATTTATCACAGAAAGCATTTAAGGCCTGGTTTCAAAGTTGGTTTCTGGATTTCTACACTCACTCCAGCACGTCGGGAAGTCAGTCTGACCTCCCGGGAGGAGAGCTCAGTGAAGGTCGAAGGATGTGTCTGACTGATGTGTGAGACCTCGGCTATCCTGACCCAGACCTCTGTCACCAAGCTGGGGGCAGTAGCATCACTGTGATGGAAGGGGCTGCTGGGAAACTCGTCCAGCCACCTGACTCCTTGGTTTAGTCTCTGACCTCTACTATTTTTCTGCCATGAAAGAGGAATTCATTTTTTTATTTTAAAATATTAGAATTCAATTCCATTTCAATTCCACAGACTCTTACTGAGTACCCATGTTTATGCCTATTTTATGCCACAAATTGTACTAAGAGACACAAGAATAAAAAATTATTTATTGTTCATTATTCAAAGGTGACCGAAAGTAGCCAGGACTCAGACAACCTGGTTTCAAATCCTAGCTCCATAACTCACTGGATAGGAGTGATTAGACAAGCTTCTTAGCCTATTTGTCCCTGAATTTCTTCATGTATAAAATGGTGATAGCTACAATAATGATACCAACCTTATAGTGTTACAACGATCCATTAGACCACCTGTCCATGGCTGTCCATTTATATGATAAGGATGGAGATGGTGTTCTAAAATGCAAGCCGAAGTAACATGGTACCTGCCTTCATACTCCGATGGGGCTATAGACTTTAATCAAATGTTTGTATAAACATATATTTACAAAAATCCTAGAGTAGACTAGGCTGCCTTTCCAAAATCTGTCCCAACCCTACCATACTATATAATGGACATGTGCATTTGGGGCTAGGGCAGTACCCAAGCTCCATCTTAACTATTTCAATGCATCCTAGACAGCCCGGTCCAACTTGTGTAAATTTCATCTCATCATCACTATGATTGATTCAGAGGTGGTCATGTGACCTAAATCAATCGTATCAAAAAGAAACCTAGGACTCTTACAGTAGGGGAAAAAAAACTTCCTTTCTCTGCCTCTGAGTATGACAGAGGAAGCACTTAACCCAGTAGTGGCTCACAGCCACTTTTTAACCATTAAGGGAGCCAGGTTTAGGAGGAAGTCAATACCTGTGGAGGGTAGAAGTAAGGGTATTTAAAAATGGGGTTTGGGTAATATTGTTGAGTCATTGGATCTAGCCTTATCTGAAACCCAACATATTTTGAGAATATTCAAACAAAACTATTATTCAATAATAAAAAGACAAAAAGCCTAATGTAGAAAGAATTTGAATAGACATTTCTCTAAGGACTATATACAAATTGCCAATAAGTACATGAAAAGATGCTCAACACCATCAGTCATCAGGAAAATGCAAATCAAAACTACTATATGATACCACTCCATCCCCACTGAAATGGCTAGAATCAAAAAAATCAAATACTAACAAATGCTAGTGTGCATATGGAGAAGTTAAAATCCACATACAGGGCTGGCAGAAATGTAAAATGGTGCAACCACCTTTGAAGACAATTTGGTAGTTCCTCAAATAATTAAACACAGAGCTACCATATGATTTACCAATTCCATTCTTGGTATATGAAAACACGTCTACCCAACAATGTTTACAGAAACATTGTTTGTAATAGGAGGCAGAAATAACTCAAGTGTCCATCAGTTAGTGAGTGAATAAGAAAATGGGATATACTCACACAATGAAATATTCAGTCATAAAAGGAATAAAGCCATGGTGAACGCGCCCACGTGGGCAAACCCCGAAAGTAGTACGCTAAGGAGAAGCAGCCAGCCATAAAACACCTCACACCACATGGCTCCATTCACATGCACTGTCCAGAGCAGGGAAATCTCCAGAGTAAGAGAGTAGATTTGCAGTCACTCTGGTTTGAGAGAGATGAGAAGGTAGAAATTGGTAGCTAAAGGGTACAAGATATCTTATTAAGAAAGAGAAAAACCTTAGAAAAGAAGGACGACTTAGACTTTCATTTATTATGAAAAATGTTCTAAAATTGACTGTGGTCCCAGTCGTATCTTTGACTATACGAAAAACCACTGAATTGAATTGTATGTACATTTTAAATGGGTGAAGTGTATGGTGCATGAATTACATATCAGTAAAGCTGTCAAAAATAAATAAGTTACCTTTACTATTTAAGCCAGTTTTGAACTGGGCTTTACATACTGGCAGCTGAACAGTTTCTAAAACAAGCTCTGAGAATAAAGCCATGTCAGGTCTGTGTGTGTGTGTGTGTGTGTGCGCACGTGTGTGTGTGTGTGTGTGTGTGTATGTATGATTGTCAAAAAAGTCATGACTTTTTTTCTGTCTCTCTATGGAAAAATGCATCATGACTTTCCAGACTACCCAATATATATTCACATATGTGTATGTGTGTGTGTATGTGTATATGTGTGTGCATGTGTGTATATATGTTTTATAAAACATATGTACATATATTTACCTGCTCTAATTTGGACATGGGAGATATTCACAGTGAAAATAAAAAGGAATATACAATCTTTGTTACAACGATCTTATGACATGATAAAAGGGAAAGCATCTAGAAAGTTATGAAAAAGCAGACTACCATTCAACCTAATATTTTATTTTTCAGACCATAGAAGGTATCTTTCAATTCCAAAAGTGAAGAAAAAAAAATTAGGAAATAGTCATAAATTGAAGTAACCTTTTGCAAATGTGTCTGTCTCAAAGGAAAGATAAGATCTAGCTTCATTTCAACTGACTTTCCAGTCTAATGACCTAGAATTTGCTGCTATGATTTTATTCTCATCCCAGTGTGCTGCAGCCCACATGAGAATGTCTGATAAACTGGGAGATTCTTTTGATGCATGGAAAAAGAAGATGTTTTCTATTCCAAGCACCCATATCTTTTCTGAATATTTTTCTTCATATTCTTCTGGGGGTTTTGATCTCACATTATTTCTCTTTTGATTCGAAGGATGAGGGGAAAAAAACCTACAGGACTTTTCAATTATTTATCACAGAAAGCATTTAAGGCCTGGTTTCAAAGTTGGTTTCTGGATTTCTACACTCACTCCAGCACGTCGGGAAGTCAGTCTGACCTCCCGGGAGGAGAGCTCAGTGAAGGTCGAAGGATGTGTCTGACTGATGTGTGAGACCTCGGCTATCCTGACCCAGACCTCTGTCACCAAGCTGGGGGCAGTAGCATCACTGTGATGGAAGGGGCTGCTGGGAAACTCGTCCAGCCACCTGACTCCTTGGTTTAGTCTCTGACCTCTACTATTTTTCTGCCATGAAAGAGGAATTCATTTTTTTATTTTAAAATATTAGAATTCAATTCCATTTCAATTCCACAGACTCTTACTGAGTACCCATGTTTATGCCTATTTTATGCCACAAATTGTACTAAGAGACACAAGAATAAAAAATTATTTATTGTTCATTATTCAAAGGTGACCGAAAGTAGCCAGGACTCAGACAACCTGGTTTCAAATCCTAGCTCCATAACTCACTGGATAGGAGTGATTAGACAAGCTTCTTAGCCTATTTGTCCCTGAATTTCTTCATGTATAAAATGGTGATAGCTACAATAATGATACCAACCTTATAGTGTTACAACGATCCATTAGACCACCTGTCCATGGCTGTCCATTTATATGATAAGGATGGAGATGGTGTTCTAAAATGCAAGCCGAAGTAACATGGTACCTGCCTTCATACTCCGATGGGGCTATAGACTTTAATCAAATGTTTGTATAAACATATATTTACAAAAATCCTAGAGTAGACTAGGCTGCCTTTCCAAAATCTGTCCCAACCCTACCATACTATATAATGGACATGTGCATTTGGGGCTAGGGCAGTACCCAAGCTCCATCTTAACTATTTCAATGCATCCTAGACAGCCCGGTCCAACTTGTGTAAATTTCATCTCATCATCACTATGATTGATTCAGAGGTGGTCATGTGACCTAAATCAATCGTATCAAAAAGAAACCTAGGACTCTTACAGTAGGGGAAAAAAAACTTCCTTTCTCTGCCTCTGAGTATGACAGAGGAAGCACTTAACCCAGTAGTGGCTCACAGCCACTTTTTAACCATTAAGGGAGCCAGGTTTAGGAGGAAGTCAATACCTGTGGAGGGTAGAAGTAAGGGTATTTAAAAATGGGGTTTGGGTAATATTGTTGAGTCATTGGATCTAGCCTTATCTGAAACCCAACATATTTTGAGAATATTCAAACAAAACTATTATTCAATAATAAAAAGACAAAAAGCCTAATGTAGAAAGAATTTGAATAGACATTTCTCTAAGGACTATATACAAATTGCCAATAAGTACATGAAAAGATGCTCAACACCATCAGTCATCAGGAAAATGCAAATCAAAACTACTATATGATACCACTCCATCCCCACTGAAATGGCTAGAATCAAAAAAATCAAATACTAACAAATGCTAGTGTGCATATGGAGAAGTTAAAATCCACATACAGGGCTGGCAGAAATGTAAAATGGTGCAACCACCTTTGAAGACAATTTGGTAGTTCCTCAAATAATTAAACACAGAGCTACCATATGATTTACCAATTCCATTCTTGGTATATGAAAACACGTCTACCCAACAATGTTTACAGAAACATTGTTTGTAATAGGAGGCAGAAATAACTCAAGTGTCCATCAGTTAGTGAGTGAATAAGAAAATGGGATATACTCACACAATGAAATATTCAGTCATAAAAGGAATAAAGCCATGGTGAACGCGCCCACGTGGGCAAACCCCGAAAGTAGTACGCTAAGGAGAAGCAGCCAGCCATAAAACACCTCACACCACATGGCTCCATTCACATGCACTGTCCAGAGCAGGGAAATCTCCAGAGTAAGAGAGTAGATTTGCAGTCACTCTGGTTTGAGAGAGATGAGAAGGTAGAAATTGGTAGCTAAAGGGTACAAGATATCTTATTAAGAAAGAGAAAAACCTTAGAAAAGAAGGACGACTTAGACTTTCATTTATTATGAAAAATGTTCTAAAATTGACTGTGGTCCCAGTCGTATCTTTGACTATACGAAAAACCACTGAATTGAATTGTATGTACATTTTAAATGGGTGAAGTGTATGGTGCATGAATTACATATCAGTAAAGCTGTCAAAAATAAATAAGTTACCTTTACTATTTAAGCCAGTTTTGAACTGGGCTTTACATACTGGCAGCTGAACAGTTTCTAAAACAAGCTCTGAGAATAAAGCCATGTCAGGTCTGTGTGTGTGTGTGTGTGTGTGCGCACGTGTGTGTGTGTGTGTGTGTGTGTATGTATGATTGTCAAAAAAGTCATGACTTTTTTTCTGTCTCTCTATGGAAAAATGCATCATGACTTTCCAGACTACCCAATATATATTCACATATGTGTATGTGTGTGTGTATGTGTATATGTGTGTGCATGTGTGTATATATGTTTTATAAAACATATGTACATATATTTACCTGCTCTAATTTGGACATGGGAGATATTCACAGTGAAAATCAGAAACAGGTGCAGATGGATGAAAAAGAACCAATCTATGGGGACCAGCAGGTGGTGTGGTGGTTAAGGCGCTGGACACTCCCACACAGCCAATCAGGGTTCAAGTCCTGAATCTGGTGGCTTGCTTTCTCACTTCCTCTCTCTCTCACTGTCACCCTGTCTCTCTCTGGTCAAATTAAGAAATGAATGAATGAATAAATAAAATAAATAATTATTTAAAAAGAAAAAGAACCAATCTAGCTCTGTAGCTCTACTCCAAGCTATGGCTCCCAGTCTTCACTTCCCTCCTGTCTATAGAGGGCACCACTGGCCCCTTTCTACAGCCTACTCTACGGTCCATTCCTACCTGAGCCAGTACAGGGAGGCGCTGAGCATTTTCAGTTTATCTTTTGGCACATCATTCATTTCTAACCTTGATGACTGAATAAACGCACATTTCTCGTCAGTACATCTATGCTTCTTTCTCCAGCCTTGTGTGCCTGCGTTCCTAGAAACTTAGCTCAGTGTTTTTCTGATAATAAGTCCAGGATCCCAGGTCTTATCTGGACCTAGGCCTTTACTTACTCAAGTAATTATTCATTGTAAAGACTGAATGAAATAATGCATGCAAAACTAACACAATGACTGTCTCAGTACAACGTGCCTCGTTGGTGCCTAGTTATATACATTTAAAGAATCTGCCCAATGTTAGTTTCCTTTCTCCTCCCCAACAGACCTCCCACTTGCTAGCTGACTACCTAGACTGCCAAGTATCTCCCATTTTGTGGTATACTTTTTTTTTTAGAGGCTTGTTTTGTGTTGTTTTGTTTTGCCTTGGGGCACATGCACTCACCAGAAAGACAAAAAGAGAAACAGTGAGAGGGAAAGTGATAAATTAGCCCCCAGGGGGGGATGGCCATATCATAATCCCTTTTTAATTTTCCTCCTGGGATCTTGGGCATGCGTACATGTGCACCCTACTTGAGTTTCAAGCCACTGGGTATGAGACTCGAACCATGATCAGCCATATGGGAATCCGGTGACATAACTGCTATGCCATCTACTGGTCCCATGTGGTATACTTTAGGACCAATACACTTTTGGGGTTTTCTTTTGGACTTAATGAGAACAGACTGCTTGTTGAATCACCCCCAACTATAATCTTGCTCCTGGGATTGCAAAGGCTTTGACCCCAGTAGGCAAATCATCTCCCATGGGTCCTTTCACCTACTCTATCTGGCAATAACTAAAACTGGTGATATCCAGTAAAGTAACCAAATACATTTTCCAGACCGTTGGCCTGAGTATAAATCTCATAAGGGCAGTGAATTTCAACCTGCTCACTCTCCATCCATATGCAATAGCACAAAGTCTGACACTTGGTAGATTAGATCCTTGACAGGCATTTGTTAAGGGGATAAATTAACCAACTTGTACTGAATAATCTAAATGTCTGTTTAATCTTCTACACTGGAACCCACCTGTGGGCAGTGCCTCTGTCAAACTTAGTAACTACGGCATCCAGTTCCTAGCCTGCATTAGAAACAGGCACTCAATATATATTGGTTGACTTCTTAATTTCATGCACTGAATTACCAAGATCTCAGTTCCCTCTGAGCACTCACAACTTCTTGGTTGAAACTCTTTTGACACACTTACCCAATTCTTCTGTGCACTGTAATTATTTTTGAGAATGTCTTTCATGATACTATGAGCTTTTCTGACATGGAAAACCCATCTGATTCATCTTCTGGGATTCCAACTGGTTACACAGAACAAAAAGCATAATAAAAGTTCGGTAAACACTTTTGCTGAAAAGCAGGTAGCTGATTAAATAAATGGGTAAGTACAAAGAGACGACTAGAAATTACTTGGCAGAGAGAATGAAGTCACGGTATTTGGAAGACTTGTAGCATGATCCAACTAGCTCTCCATTTTCATTAAATGGAAGTGACACTGTGATCAAGATATATTAGTGGATACCTTGTTTGTTTTGTCTTCTTCTCCCACCACAGTTTGATCAGAGAATAGTGCCTGTATGTTATGTGCTCCCCACTTCATCCTCTGTGTTTAACACGTGATCTGGTCTCAACAAATGTGACAGAACATTCACTCACCCAGTAACTCCCCAAGACCCCTACTCTCACATCCCGCTCTCCTGCTTTTAGCCCTGAAATGAGCTCCTTTTGCCTTCTAAGTTGATAAGGATGCAATCACAGTGGTTATCACGCTCCTTCAGTGTGCTTCTCCCCAGCCTTTATACTTTTCCAACTGGCTTGAATCATTTAATCTGCAGTTAATTCAGAGGCATCTGAGCCAGGCTCTGCTATATCAGATGATCAAGATAAACGGTAAGAGTATTTTTATGAGTAAAATCTCTCCAGATTTCAGTACATAAATCATTTGTTGTGAAATCGCTCATTGTCTTTAGGCAAGGCTATAACGTGAAGGAAAATTCTATCTATTTATGAACCAAAAGTCAGGGGATTAGGAACAGTGTGAAGGAAAGAGACTACAATATAAAAATAAGATTTATCTCTTAATATTCTCCTTACATATATCCCTCCACCCCTCTCTCTTACTTACTTTTCAGTGTGGAGTAGGAATTCAATTTCATGTTTGTTTCACAGAATCACAGGAGAAAAAATAGATCTTAAGAGGCAAAACCGAGAGAATACTTTGACTCTATACCAATTCTGCAGTCTCCTGTGGATTTCAGGTTGAAAGTCACTTCCTCAGGGAAGCCTTCCTTGAAGACTTAGGCTAAATTAGAACCTTCCTATTAGTTGCTCTCAAAACTCTCACTGGTGCTTCTTTTATTGCTCTTACTACCATTTAATTATATATTTGTTTGCCTGCTTGCTTATGCAGACTCCCTAAGCAGATTGTAAATTCCTTTATGTAGGGATTATGACCATATTTGTTTTCCAATCTACCCTCAACACATAACACAGTGCCTGATATCATATAGACACTGAACAAACACCTGTTTAAAATAGACATGCAATGAGAATGTTCCCAGCTTCTTTCCAGAGTTAATCTTGAAAGGAAAGCAGAAGAGGAAGCACCAACTAATTCTCATAGATATTTTAAATTTGTTGACTGGACACAAAATAATTATTTTTTTCTAAAATAAATATTCTGTGTAAGTTATTGTCCATCTTACCTCTTACAATACTCTCAATAATACTAAAATATGAGAAAATAGGAATCATCCCCACTAATATCCCTATCTCAGTAATAAACAATCTGTAGCTTGGGCAGTTGCAATGACTTATCCACAGTGAGTCAGTCATTAATGGTAGAGATGCAATTTGAAGACACATATTTGAACTCCCAGGTTCACATTCTCAACATTGTGAATTGTACCTTCCCTCCTAAATATTCAGGGACGGGGACCAGCTCTGTGGCAGAGCAGCAATGTGTGCTGCTCAAGAGAAGCCACATTCCACAAAATTACTGCAGTTCAATTCCCAACCTGGTCAGCCTGAAATGAGCACACATATAAGTGCATAGGATCTGATGGGCTAGAGGGCTGTGGGAAGGGAATTGCCATGTAAACAGACCTTGTGAAGGGTCTCTTTCTCTCTCTCTTTCTCTCTCTCTCTCTCTCTCTCTCTCTTTCTCTCTCTGCCTTAACACACATGCTCTATCAGGAATTTTTATTTAAATTTTTATTTTAATGTTTTATTTTAATATTTTATTTGAATGCAGGTAGAAATTATTTCCTGATAGAAACTTTTTTCTCCTTGCTGGGCTCTCCATCCCTAGAAGGAACCAAAGAAGTCAAAACAACTGAAGACCAAAGAGGATTGTATTTTCCTTTTCTCTTTTAAAACTTGCAAAACATCAGCAGATACAATTCTGAACACAGCCAATGTTTTCTTAGACCATGCTAGCATCTTCCTGCAGAAGAGTTTTCCATACAACCTTGCAGGATGTCAGCCTCTGGGGGTCAGGTTCTGCCCTACACAAGATTCAACTTTTGGTGCATTGATTCAAAAGGCAGGACTTTGCTTCCAGCAAGCTTTAATAAAGACTTGTGGATGTAGAGGCATGCCTACAGCTACACACATACATGGATGCTATGTGCACACACATACACACACACGCACCTTTGAACTAAAAGGTATACCCATCAAGGCTCTCAAATGTTCTTATAAATATGCTTTTACAAACATGTGATACATCATCTTCCATCACAGAATCAGACTAATGCACTAATTCACACATTATGCTTATAGATGAATGTGCCCTCCTAAACATTTAATAATAACCTACATCAACACACCATTTTACAACATACAAACTCCTTTTATGTCCGTTTTCTACTTTACTTCTATAGTGGAATACTCTAGTGGTTACTCCAATGGTTTAATAGAAGTCCTTAATCTGACAAGGGCTTCCATTAGATGGGCTTCCAGGTGGTCTCCAATCTACCTGAAAATTGAATGCAAAGCCAGGTATAAGTGCATTTGTTTCTGGAAGTAAGTGTTCATGGTTCTTATGCTTATGCTCCTTTCTCCACAGAAGGTTTTAGACTCCAAATTGTGGGGATGATCTCAGTAAGTTGAAACTAAAGATGCCAAAGTTTATAAGGTGACTTCTCCATTGCTTCATTTAATTCTCAGATCTAAAGCCTCGTGGAGTTGATGTTCCAGCCATGAATTTTTGATTGATGAAGACATTGGGCACACACAACTCTAAGCACAGGTCCTAATACCCACTTTTTCCCCTCATCCTGGCTGCCAGCCTCCTGAGATAGATAAACAAGAGAAACTAATATCTGAGTACATTGCCCTTGATAGGGACTTTCACACACTTTATTTTTTTTTTTTCACCAGCCCTAGCCAAGAGATCACATGTAGCTGTGATTTTTCTTATGAAACCAACTCAGGCAACTGAAAAGTGATAGATTTAATACAATTTTTTTTGTTTCTTACTACAGATCAAATCAATATAATCTTTCAAACAAGCAGAGGATAAAGATTCCCAAGAGGTTACCCAGCTCATAGACAGCTCTGTAAACAGATGTCCAATGAAGCAAGCCAATTTCTCTTTTGCTTGGGTTGCTCTTGGTCCAGATATTCACGTGGTTCCCTCACTTATTTCTCTGTTCAACTGTCATATTCTAATTCATGCTTTCCCTGTCCACACCATAAAATTTCAAACACCACTTCTCTCACTCATCCCAATGATACTCTAAGACTTTCTTTGTTTTCCTTTCTAGTAGTACGTATCACTCTCTGACTTATTATATATTTATTCAGTTGTATAGTTAGTGTATGTCTACCTGTGCTAGAATGCAACCTCCATAAGATAAAAACTTGGTTTAACTTACTGTCCCAAAACCTGGACAAGACAACCAGTAAATATTTGCTTCATAATGGTGTCTTACCACAAAAACAATAGAAAGTAAGTAACTTGACCAAGGACACCCAACTATTAAACAGCTTCACACATAAGTCATCTTCCAAGTTCTGCGCTTCTGCTGCATTATCACTGTCTCCCAAATGTGAGTTTCATAAAACTTATTTTTTCAGTTCATCTCCCAGAGACATGAATGAGAACCTTTCCCGTAGTAGTAAAGTAAAATTTCTTTTTTTGAGAGATTTTCGCTATAGGGCGTGTACGCTCGCCAGACAGAGAGAAACATTAGAGACAGAAAGCGAGAAATCACCCCCCAGGGGGGATGGTCACGCCACAATCCTTTCTCCTCCATTCTCCTCTCGGGATCTTGGGCACGCACACACACATGCCTGGTGTGAGTTTTAAGCCACCAGGTCCGGGACGCAAACTGTGGTCAACTACGTGGGAGTCCAGCGACATAGCCATTACACTAACTGCTGATTCCCAAGTAAAATTTCTTAATCAGTAAATTTTACACACACAAATATACTGCCTTACTGAGAAGTACAGAGGCAGGCTAAACATCAGACTTGGTTTGGTCCTGTGATCAGCAAGGCCCTGAACTTTCTCCCTCATCTTGCTATCATGCATTCTATGATGTTGACATTATCCTAAGGCTACATGTTGTCTTCACTCAGTCAGGAAAACAAAAGTCAAATACTCTATGTTTTTAGCTGAAATATTTGCTCAATTAAATATTAGATGATTATGGTTCTCATGCACTTGTAAGAAATAATACAGCCAGATTCCTTGTAACTTTGCCTATTTTCCACCAGGGATAACACTTTTATAAGACTATAGCATCACATCATAACCAAGATACTGGAATTGATATAATCCACTGATCTTATTTTTATTTCCCCCATTTTATTGGTACAAATGTGTGTGTGTGTGTGTGTGTGTGTGTGTGTGTGTGCTTGTGTGTTTGTGTTGAGTTCTACCTATACAATCTGGATTATATGATCTGTCTTGCTTTATGTATTCACCACCTCTGTCAAGGTACTGAATATTTCCAAGATTTATATTTTTTTTCTGATTTTTTTTTTTTTAGAGATTTTTAGGGCACTTTCCAGACAGAGAGAAACAGAGAGACAGAAATCAAGAAATCACCCCCCAGGGGGATGGCCATACCACAATCCCTTCTCCATTCTCCTCTCAGGATCTTGAGCATGCACACACACGCACCCGGTGTGCGTTTAAGCCACTGGGTCCGGGACTCGAATCACAGTTGACTACATGGGAGTCCAGAGACATAACCATTACGCTAACTGCTGGTCCCAATATTTCTAAGATTTTAAAGATCCTTTATTTTTCCCTTTTTAACCACACCCAATATTCCCCACCCTGCTATCTCTAACCCACAGCAACACTAACCTTTTATCAATGTATACAAGTTTGTGATTTCAAAGATAAATGAAATCATGTAATATATAACAGTTCTTGATAGGCTTTCTTCACTCAGCGTAATTCCCTGAAGATTCATCAAGTTGTTACATGTATCAGTACTTTGTTCCTTTTTTCTTATGGAGTAATAGTCCCTGGTAGGGATGTTGCACAGTGCAGTTGACCATTTATCTACTGAAGGACATAATGCTGAAAAGTGATTCTCCAGTGTGGCAATGTTAAGAAGTGGGGCCCAGTGAGATGTGCCTGGGACACAGAGATGAAAACGTTAATGTTGTCTCCAGGAGGGAGTAGTTTTCACTAGATTATTTCCCAGTAGCAGGTTGTTATAAAGCAAGCATGGCTATTAGGGAATATCTCTCTCTCACACAGCCACTAACCTTTCTACTTCCCTACCATGAAATGAACGAAGCAGCACATAGTCCTCACTAGAAGCTAAAGAGTAGCTGGAGTAATTCTTATGGAATTTCCAGCCACCAGAATTGTGAATAAGATAAATCTTTTTTCTTTATAAATCACCCAGTCTCACATATTCTTTTACACCAACACTATTTCAACTAACACACCGCCAAATTTCACTTACCATGTACTTTATATTGACATATTTGACCTAAATAAATAAATTAATAAATAAATAAAAATTAAAAATACCCTTGTGATAATTCCTCTTTCTTTATACCTTGGGAATTAAGTCTGGCTCCCATAAGAATCCCTTGAGTGAGGGGGTTAATAACAGATTTCTCAGTATGTCTCACCAGGTCTCAGAAGCTAAGACTCCATGGGTGAGGACCTGTATTTTCAGCTACCCCCACATCATCCTAGTGATGAGTCTGGTTTGGAACCTCCATCCTGCATCTCACACCCATGCTGTTTCAAAAAAAAAAAAAATTATTTCAGTTCAGCTCATTCCTCTTAACCATAAAGCATACCTGGAAACACCACCTTCTACCTTTGGATGGATTTGGAAATTTAAAAAGATGCTTGGAAATTAGAGCTATTATTTGCACCCAGTGACCTTTCATTTTCACTAGAAAGAGACAGTTCTGTGTTGGGCTTGTGTTATCTTTTGCATCTCAAACAGAGAAGAATGGCAAAAAGAAAAGTAGAAATAGAACAGCAGGAGAAACTAAGAAGAATCTCCATGTAACTATTTGTAAGAACAGATGTTGCCAGCTCCTTTTTATTGACTATTTTAATCTTATTTATTATTTAGCTTAGAACTAACTGACCAACTAATAACTCTTTCCATTAAGCCACCAGTTATTTTCATAGAAAATTTTGTCTGCACTATACTGTGGACTCCTAAGAATATACAAATATTTTTATCGATGCTTACAACTGTCTTTTATGATTCCTAAATTATTTCAAGTATACAAGATGCTTTCTGTTAGAAGAAAGAGCTTCAACACCATAGGCGAAAAGAAGGACTGGTGTTTACTCATTAGTTCTGGAATAGAGCTAGCTCTGCCAAAAGCCCAGCTATGTGACCTTGTTTGCCTGCTCAACCTCCCCGAGCTTCAGAATTATCCTTAAGAGGATAAAAGGAGTTTTCTAGATATTCTTAAGGAATCACTAAAAGGATAATGTGACAATATAGATGTGCAAACTGAAAAGTACCGTAAAGATGTAAAATATAGTTAATGCTTACCAAAGAGGTTTGCAGGAACATGTTTTTATGAATAAGTATGAGGTTCTTCATTACTTAGTAATAAAATCAAACTTTTTTTTTTTTTGAGAGATTTTCACTGTAGGGCGCGTGCGCTCGCCAGACAGACAGAGAGAGACATAGAGACAGAAAGCGAGAAATCACCCCCCAGGGGGGATGGTCACGCCGCAATCCCTTCTCCTCCATTCTCCTCTCGGGATCTTGGGCACGCACGCACATGCACCCGGCGTGAGTTTTAAGCCACCGGGTCCGGGACACGAACCGTGGTCGACTACGTGGGAGTCCAACGACATAGCCATTATGCTAACTGCTGATTCCCAAATACAAACTTGTTTTAAGCTTACTTACTTATTTCATTAGAGTGAGAGACATAGATGAGAGAGTAAGAGAGAAGTATTATTAACAGGGTTTCATGCCATGATCTCCACCCAAGCCTCCCTCTTCCACTCCCTGCCATGCCCCATGCCTTCCCATTCAGCCAGGATCATGTGCACATACACCAACATGTGAGGTCGACCAGGAAACTCAGTCTACAGTCATCCACATGAATCTGCCTTTGTTTGAGTAGAGTATTACTGCTGTCCCACCAAGCTAGCTTAAAACCCAAACTATTTGATTCAACTTTTAAGAATGTTCAAGGTTGCTACCCAACTGCCTCTCCAACATTACCTTTATCGTTCATTCATTCAACTAATAATTTAGTGCCAACCATGTTCTAAGTTCCATGTTGAGCCCTGAAAAAAACTGTAGTGGACGGACCAGCAGTTAGCGTAATGGCTATGTCTCTGGACTCTCACGTAGTTGACCGTGGTTCGAGTCCTGGACCCAGTGGCTTAAACTCACGCAAGGGCGTGTGTGCATGTGTGCCCAAGATCCCGAGAGGAGAATGGAGGAGAAGGGATTGCGGCATGGCCATCCCCCCCGGGGGAAGTGATTTCTCGCTTTCTATCTCTCTGTCTCTTTCTGTCTGGCGAGCGCACGTGCCCTATAGCAAAAACCTCTCCCAAAAACAAACAAACAAACAAACAACAACAACAACAAAAAAAAACTGTAGTGGACACAACAAATACCTTCTCTGACCTCATGAGGCAAGATATATGGCAAGGAAAACAAAGAATAAATATTACACAGGTATGATGGTTCACAACAGCTAGAGTCTAATTAACAATTTTAACAAAATATTAGACTACCTGCTCAGGAGTTAGGAAGATCTCCCCAAGAAAGTGATATTTAATCAAGCTATAATTATCCAGACTAAGAGGTGGATGGAGGAGAGAAGGTTCTAGGCATAGGGATCAACATAAATGAAATTTGAAGTGGAGCCTAGCACAGGACATCAAGACATTGAAAGGCCAGTGAGGCTAGAGGCAAGGACTAAGGATGAGAGGAGGCCAAATGAGCTGGAGAGGTGGGTAGGATCACCCTTAGCTCCAGACAAAGAGATGAAGTAAATAATTCACTGTTCACTGAGTACTATCCATAATCTCTTGCCTTCTTGGTTTTCGTTCTACAGATTTCTCATCCTTGACTGCCAGTCAAATCACCTTCACTTTCGGTATATTTCTAAGTCCAAAGTTAACGGCAACACCTCTGAAAAACTTGCCATATTTCTTCTTTAAAAGGAACTCTCCCTTTTCCATGCTCCTCCTTGCATCATTGACATGAGCAACCACACATTCTCAGCACCTTTCTTTGCATGTTGCAGACATGAGGACTGCTATAAATGGGGCTGTGACACCATCTTCATCTCCTTACTCTCCAAGCTACTACATGTTTCTTCCCCTGATATAAGAACCCTTCAATCTCCACCTTTGCCCTCTTGTGTCATGCCACACACCTAACAGGAGCTAGTAAATGTCTACAGGGTTAATAAAGAAAAGAGAAAAATATCATGTGAGAAACAAAAGCCATTCATGGAAGAACATGACCTCAGCTCAAAAGCTTAGATGAGCCCAAAGGATCTGGCAGCTAGATTTGTTACCCGTGTCCATGAACACGGGACATCACAAGTCTGTTTTGTTCCATTTTGTTTTGTTTTTTGTTTGTTTGTTTTTTGCCTTAGAGTGTGTGTGCTTGCCAGGGAGAGACAGAAAAGCAAAGAGGGACAGAAAGAGGGAAAGTGAGAAATTACCTCCCAAGGAGGATGACCACACTGCAATCCCTTCTCCTCCATTTTCCTCATGGGATTTGGGGCATGCATACACACATACGTGGAATAATTTTCAAGCCACTGGGTCTGGAACTCATACCATGGTCAGTCAAGTGGTAGTCCAATGCCTTAACCACCATGCCACCTGCTGGCCCAGCAAGTTCTTTCTTAAAGAAGATCTAAGGAGCAACTGAGGTCATCCACCAGTCATGGATATTCATCAGCCCAAGCTACCTCTAAGTTGTGGACATTAGTTAAACATCCAGCAAGGCATATCTGTCTCACTGTAGCAGCACTCTAGAAGATTGTGCTATTTTTACAGGCATTTCTAAGCCCAAGCCCCAAGCAAGGACCACAGCTGTCATAGGGCTTCACTCCATTATCAGCTGCCAGCCCAGCAGTTCCCAACAATGGCAGCTGTTGGCACCCTGTGGACACCAAGGTCCAAGGAATGTCTGCCTTTTTCTGAATCTTGTCAGGGAACAACCCCACACTGACCTCACTGGTCCAGGAGTCAGGCCGATGTCAAGGGTGTTCGTAGCTTCTGTCACCACTAAAAATTGCTTCAAATGCTGTGAAAGAGACAAATAGAACCAGCCATCAGAACCTGCTTCTCCCATGTCAGATGCATCCCATGTGCTATCAAAAAAAAAAAAAAAAAGTCATCTTTTTTTCCAGTGTAAGAATCTAATTTCTTAATGCAAAATTTACAAATACAATTTATGTTACTGATGATGTTCAGACTTGGAATGTGGGTAGAAATTGGTGTTTGTGAATCAGAAAAGTTACCATTCTCATAGTCATACCAGCTTTGTGACCATGGATAAGTCACTCCCTACACTTTGCCCTTCATTTCTGTTTACAAAAAGAGGAGGAAGGAATATATACGTGTAATTATATATAATTATATAATTTTACCTTTAATTTTACATTGAAATTATACATATTTATGAAGTACAATGTGATATTTTTGATGCATGTATGCATTTGTAATGATCGGATCATGGTAATTATCACATCTAGCACCTCCAATATGTACCCTTTCTTTGTGGTAAGAATATTCAAAATCATCTCTTCCAGCTAGCTTAAAATATACAATAAATTTCTGTTAACTATAGTCATTCTATTGTGCAACATAACACCAGAACTTATTCCTCCTACCTAACTGACTTTTTATCCAATGACCAACCTCTCCTCATTCTTCTGCTCCCCCTACTCTAGACTTCTTTATTTTTTCCCTCTCTCAACTTCTACAAGATCAATTTTTCTAGATTCCACATATCAGTGAGATAATGAAATATTTTTACTTCTTCTGTTCTTTGCTTGGTTCTTAATGTAATGTCCTCTAGGTTCATCCATGTGGTCACATGTGACAGGATTATATTTTTCTCATGTCTGAGTAGCATTATACTGTGTATATATTGTGCATATATTATAAACATGGGAGTACAGATATCTAACATACTGAACTGATATCATTTCTTCGGAGCTCATTATATATACACATATATATATGTGTGTGTGTGTGTATATATATATATATAAAATCTCCAATAGTGGGATTATATGATAGCTATTTTCACTTTTTGGAGAGACTTCATACTATTGTCCATACTAACTGTACCAATTTACATTCCAACCAACAGCATATAAGAGTTTCTTCAATGTTCACCAGCATTTGTAATTTTCTGCTTTTTTGTTTTGTTTTATTTTGTTTTGTTTTTGAGAGTTTTTTGCTATAAGGTGCGTGTGCTCACCAGAAAGACAGAGAGACAGAAAGCGAGAAATCACCCCCCAGGAGGGATGGCCACACTGCAATCCCTTCTCCTCCATTCTCCTATCGGGATCCTGGGCAGGCACACTCACGCGCCCAGTGGAAGTTTTAAGCCACCAGGTCTGGGACTCAAACTGTGGTCGACTACATGGGAGTCCAGCAACATGGCCATTACACCAATTGTTGGTCGCATTTTTTTTCTTTTTGTTTTCTGCCTTTTTGTAATAGCCACTCTAACTGGGATGAGGTAATATCTTACTATGGTTTTGATTTCCATTTTCCTGATGATTATTGACATTGAGCATTTTTTTACATACCTGTTGGTCATTTGTATATCTTCTTTTGAGAAATTTCAAGTAATTCACCCATTTTTAAATGTACTGTTTGTTTGTTTTGTTATCTAGTAGTTTAAGGTTCCTATATATTACGTATATTAACCCTTTCCCAGATGCATAGTTTGTAAATTTTTTAATTACTATCTCATAGGTTGCCTCTTTTCTCTGTTGATTGTTTCCTTTGCTGTACAGACACTTTTCAGTGTGATGTAAACATATTTGTCTAATTTTGCTTCTCTTGCACATATTTTTTAGGTCTTAGCCAAAAAATTTCTTCACATAAATGTCTTGAAGCATTTTCTTTATTTTTTTTTCTAGGAGTTGCACAGTTTGTGGCCTTACATGTATATCTTTAATAAATTTTTAGTTGATCTTTGTTCATAGTGAGAGTAAGGAGTCTAGTTGTATTCTACATGTGGATACCTAGTTCTCCCAATTCCATTTATTGAAGAGACTTGCCTATCCCCAATATGTCTTCTTGGCACCTTTGTCCAAAATCAGTAGCCTATACATTTATGGATTTATTTTTGGGTTCTCTATTCTGTGTCATTGAGGTGTGTGTTGTTTTTCTGTCATTTACATGCTGTTTAGTTACTAGCTTTATAGTATATTTTGAAATTAGGTAGTGAGATGCCTCTGGCTTTATGTTTTTGCTCAACATTACTTTGGCTATTCAAGGTCTTTGGTTGTTCCACATAAATTTTATAATTTTTAAAAATTTCTTTGAAGAACATGATTGATATTTTCATATGGATTGCATTGAATATGTAGAACACTTTTAACAATCTAAAATATTTAATATTAATTTTTCTAACCTATGAACACACAATTTTTTGTTTGTTTATGTGTGTCCTCTTCATTATATTTCATTAATGTTTCCTCATTCTCATTGTAGAAATCTTTCACCTCCTTGGTTATATTTATTTCTAAGCTTTTTAAAAAAAAATTTAGTACCAACTGTAAATGGGGTTATTTTTCTGATTTCTTTTGTAGATAGTTCATTGTTAGCGTGTAGAAATGCAACTGACTTTTTTGAATGTTTATTCTGTATTTTGAAACTTTACTGAATTTTTTCATCAGCTCTTATGATAGGTTTTTGGTGGAGTCTTTAGGGTTTTCTGTATATAAGATCATGTTTTACACAAACAGAACAATTTGACTCTCCTTTCCAGTTGGATGTCCTCTATATCTTTCTCTTCCTAGATGCTCATGCTAGTATTTTTATTACTGTGTGAGTAACTGCTGAGAATGAGTATCCTTGTCTACTTCTAGATCTTAGAGAAAACACTTGCAACTTTTTCTCATTGAATATAATATTAGCTTTGAGTTTATCATACATGCCCTTTAATGTGTTGAGGAACATTCCTTCAATATCTATTTTGATGAGGGTTTTTTCATAAAGGGGTGTGGAATTGATTTTTTTTCTAAGTCCTCTCCTGGCTATAAATTTTAGTATTCTCCATTGCAGAATTGACATCCTCTGACTCAGGGATTGTATTAGACCCTTACACAGATATTATCTATTTTATCATTGCATCTGTCTAAGGTGGATTTTGATATTGTTAGTAGTCCCTGTGTTTCCACCGAGGGAACTACAAAGTGATAGGAAGTGGGGAGGACATGATTTTTCTGGCATCATGTAAATAAAAGTTAGCACTAGAATTAAACCCAGGCAGCCTGACTCTCACAACCTCTCCCTGACCTCACATTTATTTCCATATTCATATGAAAAACAGTAGTCAGTCACCAGAGCCCACACAATGTCTTGTGTTTGTCCCTAGCAGAAAAAGAAGAGAATTAAGCTGCAGAATGAGGGATTATAACTGGAGTGGAAAAACAGTGGTCTTTATACTGGAAGATATAGATGCCCATAAATCCAGAATGTTTGATTCTGGTCCAGGCTGGACACTGAGGAATTGATTGGAATATACGGAGTCTTCTTTTCAAGTTTGAGGAAAAAAGTAAAAGTTTGAAAATAAATACTAGCAGAGTGAGAAGCCAAACAGTTGATAATGGCTTTTGTTGTTTTAAAAATCTGTTTAATAAAAAAAAAAGAATGAAAACAGCAGCAATAAAAACCTTCATTTTGAATAGCCTTTTATTAAAGAAGTGGGATTTTTTTTTAACTATATCTGTTCATTTGCAAAAATATTTTAATTAGCTAGAAACATTATTAGCTATATTATGCTTATAAATAATCTGAGGCCAGGCAAGGAAGAGCATAGATTCTGATGGTAGATCCAAAGTCTCATAGTTTCCACACATCACTGCTGTGACAGAGAATGCTGGATTCCTACCCTGTAGCCCTGTTCTCTTCCCTCCCTCCCCACTTCATAGAAGGTCCTAGTTTTATTTGAAGCAATAAGCATTACTTTAAAATTTTAAAACATTAAAAAAATCTATATTTCCAAGTCTCTCTTTCAACTAGAGTTGATTGTGTAAACAGGTTCTGGAAAGATAGTAGACTTATGGACAAATTGACCAATTGCAATGAAACCTTTCAAAGGGGACAGAATCAGTGGAGGTGAATGTGTTGTGTCCTTTCCCTATTCTCCTTTCCAACTCCTACTCATGAAAAGCTGAAACTTCATCTGCATCATGGGTTAATGGTATTTTGAGTACAGAGGCCATGCATTGGAATGAAAAAGCCAAAGGATAACAGGGGCCTGGCATCCTGAGGCTGCCATAGTAATCCTGACTTGCCTTCCTCTGGAATTTTTATATGTAAGAAAGGAAGAAATGGTTTTTGTAAAGCCATTAGGTGAGTGTGGGAATTTTTTTGATATGCAAGTGAACCTATTCCTAATGATTACAACCAGACAGCTTAATTGAGAATTGACGCAGAAAGAAGATGCAAGCTGCCTTGAGACCTGGTACCTTCACTTAGTTCACACGGTCACAAGAAGAAAGAAGGAGTAAAGGATGTCACAAACTTCATCGGATTTAGGATGCCATCAGTTGCATGACATACTCTAATTTTATGCATCACCAACAAAGAAAAAATGTTGCCAATTGAACTATGACATGCCATTGATTGTAGGATGCAGATCAATTTCAGAAATGTTAAAATCTGAAGGGGGAAAAAAAATTCAACCTATGAAACATGATATACTGAGTATTTAACAATGTCCAGAGCTTAGATTTAAAGTTCATCAGATCAGTCCATCCTCCTATCCCTATTTTAGAAAAATAACACTGAAGCCCAGGGAGGGACAATGATTTGTCCAAGTTCAAAGACACAGCCAATGTGGGAATCTTGCCTACAAATTGAAAGCTCTTTAATAGGTCCCAAAAGATCCCAAATTTTTGCTTGTGCTACCTTGACCACTAGTGACATGTTTATTTAATCAACCACCTGTTCCTGTTTTTCCCCTCTAAAATATGCAGTACTAAATATACAGAGACAAAGGCCCTCACCATTTCCACACACAAATAGACTCAGCAGACACAGAAAATGATAAAAGCAAATTGCACAGTAAATTTATGCTCACAAGGCATAGTGCCTATACCTTCAACAGCAGCTCTGAAGGAGATGGAGAACACCAGGTAGCCACCAATAACTGTGTGGGTAGGCACCTTCCAAAACAGGAAAGTAAGGTGACACAGTAGTTAGTGACTGATGGCTGGGACCAGAGAGACTCAGCTCCAATCTCTCCTCTCTCCTCTCACCTAGAAAAAAGACCCTATGATGAACAGTGCCCTTTTTGGGGAATGCTAAGGACTAAGGCTACCAGTTTTTCAGAGATAGAAAAGGCCCGAGAGATCATATATTGATCCCACCTATGCTAAAAATAGAAATGGTTCTCATCTTTCATCATTTAATTTGGGGTTTAGAAAACCATGTTGGTAAGGAAGTCACTGCAACCATCCATGTAAAGGATAGTGGAGACTAGGACTGGAGCACTGGAGAAGGAGGCAGTAAAAGGGATAATCCAAGACAATAGCCACACAGCTACTAAAACTCAGCTTCTGAAGTCATTTTCCTGATCTTCGTACTATTTCCTCCTCTGCTCCAAATACACTCTATGCTCTCACTCTCAGCATCCCTCATTACCATTCACCTTCCTTTCAGACTATACACTAGTAAGGTGTGAACGACTAGCAATGGTGTTGATTGCCAGTGACATCAGCGTTCACAGAGCAAAATCAGGATGCAAGCTGGATGGCACCGTTATGATGGCAGAATCTCAGCCTGAGGATTCAGGGTACATGGGTTATTGGGACTTCCCTGTGCTATGGACAGCCTCGGCTATCTTTCTGTTCTAAAGGTGTTCGTATAAAAAATAAGCGTGACTTTTCCATTTTTCCCTAGCAAAACAATCTCAGAATCTCCAGGTGTATTTGTATCTTTGTCTGTGTGTGTGTGCACATGTGTATATGATCTGAATTAGTGAAACTTTCACACAGTAAAGCAATATAGGGAAAGGTGGGGGATTATTTTTCCAAACGTACAACTGCATAGATTAGACTCTCACAGCCTGTGAGAGCAGAAATGTCTGGGGGCTGTTTTAATGAATGTGTAAGAATGGTTTATAATTAGCAGAAGCCTTGAAAATGGGTTTTTCTCTGGTGCTTAGACCAAATAAGATGGGTCTGTTGAAATGTTTTAAAAACTGGGAAGCACTATAGACATGTTTTCTTTAACACAGCATGATTGTTTGAAATGGATTTGTTCTTACAGTGCACTGATTTTATTGCAATTGAGCCCTCACCACAATCAGAGCTAGAATTATCTTTATTTTACAGATGAGGAAACAAAGCCTCAAAAACTAGCCCAAGGCAGTTTCCTTTGCAGCGTTGTACAGAAATCTCTCAAGATGGAGGATAGTGGGCAGAGCCACTGGGTTTAAACAACTCAAAAACTCCTCTTTGTGATTGATCCCAAGCAAAGGGAGACAGTCTGATATTTATTGAGCACTTTCCATGGGCGAGTTTTAAGGATCATCTCATGTAATCCTGGGAAGTAGATACTATTGTTATCCACACTGTGCCGAGGAGAAAGCTGAGAGCCTCAGAATGGTTGGGAACCTGCTAGGTCACGCGGCAAGGAGGTTCAACACTAGATCACACACCTAGGTCTAGTAAACACCAAAGACATAACTAGCTGTTCCCAGATCAGAGTTTCTCTACCCTAACATCATGAATATACATTTGATTTATTTGGACTAATAGTGCCTCATAGCTCCTCTGGGGAGAAGAGGACCTGAGGGTACCTTCAATCTGGATAGATATTGCCTCGCCAGGAATTCATTTATGGAGCAAGCAAATGATCGCCCTCTCTCTGTAAACCTGAATTCGCCAAATGAATATATAATGAGGCCTTTGGAACATTGACACATTATTTTCCCTGAAAATCCTGGATCACTTAGGAGATCAGACCTTGCTTTGCTTGGCAAGGGAGCAGTGTTGGTGATTCGTTCCAAAGCATAAAAAAGGACAGTATAGGAACGGTCACTGGAAAAAAAGGTGTAAGAGCACGGAAGAGAAGGCAAGGTCAGGGGTGAGAGGGGAATGAGGGGGGAGGAAGGAGGCAGAAAGAAGAAGGAGGAGGGGAGGAGAAGGCTGTTTCTGTGAGTACTGGACAGAAGATGCTTTTCAAATGCAGACAACAGGTCAGATCTCCATATAGCAGCTGATCCTAAGCTTCTAGAAAAGAAACTGAAGTTAGCACTTCGGTCTGGTCAGAAAGGCAGCTGGATTATAGAGATAAAAGAACAGTCACTCTGTCTACCCCCAGCCCCACCTCCAATCACACACATGAAACTTTCAATGCCTCTGAACACAGGGAAAAGAAAGGGTGCTGGGCCCAAAAACAGGGGTGGGCCAGGAAGCAAGGAGCAGCCTGAAAGCTGATCAAAAACACTTTCAAGTTAAGATTAAACTCCACAGATTGCAGGAGGCCAATTTAATGGGAAACATTCCCTGTCCTCCCTATCCCCTCCTTTGGCTTCCCATGGGAAGGGGACTGGGTTGTGATGTTGCTCATCAGAGAAACCCCTGGGTACCAGATCTTATCCAAATTAGCAGCTACGAAAATCTAGAAAGATAAAAATGGAAAAAAAAATAGTTTACAAAGTGTCAAAAGGGAAAGAAAAATAGAAAAGAGGTAATTTTAATTATCCTACCTCCTCCCTATGGAGGAGCAGGACACCCAGAGATATTTAAAGGCTGGTAGCTCTGGTAAGTGAAGCTAAAGGAGAGAAGGCCCCTTGGCCTAGGACACAGGCTACCTGGGTCCCAGGTCGTTTATCCACTTTACTTTTCAAGACCTCAGTTTCTCCATGTGGAGAATGGAAAGGGCAGGGCATCATTTGAGATCATGCTACACTGAGCCAGTAGACACAATGGTTAAGCCTATGAAGTCTGTTCGAGTCTGTCCTTTCCCATCTGTCAGCCGTGTGACCCTGACTATTGCTTTTACCTCTCTGAGCTTCCATTTCTTCTCTGCAAAATGGCAGGGATGATCATTTCTTCCTGGCAATATTATGGCAAGGATTAAATAAGATGGTCTATGTGACATGCATGAAACAATGTATGGTCCACAATGAATACACAATATAAACTACGGTCATGGATACCAGATGTTCAGAACTGTCTTGCAAAAGATGGTGAGACTGAGATGAGGGCTAAGCCTGAAGGTATGGGTCGGAGACCTGACCGTGCAAGTCCTTTAGCTTACCTATTAACCTTGGCGTTCCCATCCAAAATAAGGGGCTTATGGCTATTAAATGAACTGTGTGACTACCAAGTGCTCTGCAAACGTGAGGCCAATTCTCATGGCTGTCATCTCTCATCAGTGGAAATGGGGAGTTGTTTTCCGTCGTATAAAGTTTCAGTTAAGCAGAATGAATGAGTTCTAGAGATCTGCTTTACAAAATAGTGCCCATAGCTAATACTTGTATATTACGTACTTGAAACATTTGTTAAGAGGGTAGATCTCATGCTCAGTGTTCTTATCACAAAGCAAAACAGAAGCAGATGCAAAAACAAAAAAGCACAAGAAAACCTTTGGAGGTGATGGATATGTCTATTGCCTTCATTGTCGTGATAGTTTTATGGCTATAGATACATCATCGAACTCATCAAACTGCATACATTAGATACGTGTGGTATTTGCATATCAATGATAGTCTAATAAAGGTGTTTCTTAAAAGGAAGTTTTATTATGCAAAGACAATTCTGTACAATGAATAATATCTATTTTAGAGAGAAATGAATACTTTTATAGAAAATTGCCAAGAAGTCCCATACATGTGCAGTAAACATAAATCGCATTTTGTCTGGCACTCAATACTCTGTGGCAATATTTTAAAAATAAATAAGCGAATTAATGAATAAATGAAAAAAAAATGTCTGTTAGCTCCAGAGGACTTTCCATACTATTAAATTCTAGGATGATGTTTTGTACCAATTAAAGTTGTGTGTACACACCCTCCTAGCTGACAAGATCCAGCATGTGAATGAGCATCACCCCACAGTGTTCCAGGGGCAAGAATGATGCTACATCTCCAGCTGGACAGCCGTGAAATTGGAAGCAGAACCAAGTGTGACTAATTGGATATCCTGCAGGGCTTCTGCAAGTGGGGCCTCCCACCTGCTTGGAAGGCCCCAGGCCATTAATGGTTGTGAACAGCAGGATGTTTTCTGCCTCCTTTCTACTAGTGACCAGGATGCAAGATGCTTGACCATGAAGAGAGGCTGGTTCAAAGCTACTGCTGCCCCAAAGAGGGTTGACCTGCCACTCACCTTTTCTTTTAAACAACAAAATTTTATGACCTTTTCTGTGCTAAGAACAAATCCCATTGCTATGATTCGATTTCAACACTTGCTGTAGGAGCTGTTGGGTATAGAGAAGGACTAAAGTGGGGCTGTCACATTCTGACCCTACCCTTGACACTCGGGCTATCTTTGCAGCCCCTTTGGGTGCTATGGGCTGAGTATTTGTATTTCCCCAAAATTCATGTGTCAAAATCCTAATTACCCAAGGCAATGGTGTTAGGAGGTGAGACTCTGGGGAAGGTGATTAGATTATGAAGGTAGAGCCTCCCTGGATGGAATTTGTGTCCTTACAAAAGAGGCATAAGAGAGATCCCTTATCCCTTCTTCTACATGAGGACCCAGCTAGAAAGAGTCACTAGGAGCCGGAAAGTGAGACCTCATCAAACAACGAATTTGCCAGTGCCTTTATATTGAACTTCTCAACCTGTAGAACTATGAGAAATTAATTCCTTTTGTTTACAAGCTACTTAGTTTACAGTATTTCATTACAACAACCCAAGCAGACTAAGACACCAGTGATCCCTAATACTATCCCTGATATCTGGAACACATGGCGTCCTCTGTCCAGAGTAAGCATTGTATGGCTGTGGTGGACAGATGCCAAGGAAGTCCCATAATATTGTCTCCTGGTGTTCACTCCTTTGGATAGTCTCCTCCCAGGATCTGTGACTTTCTTTTAACCAATACCGCAATGAGGATGAATCTATGTCTGTGATTTGTTACATGAGATTATAAACTTCAGTCTTGCTAAAAGACTCTCCCCCTTGCTACTTTTGATTAAAATGAGCAGCCATGTTGGGAGGCCCATGTGGCAAGGAACCAGTGAAGAGAACTGAAGGCACCCTTCAGCCAACAGCCAGTAAGAAACTTAAGTCCCTAGTACTGCAGCTGCCAGAACCACATTCTGCCAAAACCACATGAGCTCATGACCATCCATAACTACCAAGTTAAGACCTGAGAAGAGAGGGGAGCCCCAGCCAACACCTAAATTTCAGCTGCATGAGCCTCTACAGTGAAAGACCCAGCTAAGCCATGTCTAAACTTCTAGCCCACAGAAACCACAGGATAATAAATGTGTGTTGCACTAAGACACCAAGTTCATCCTAATTGTGTTACATAACCACGGATAAATAATAGGAGAAAATATTTACCTAACACTAGTACAGAGACACACAATGAATAATTGTGACTGCCTTAGTCAAAACATGATATAAATGTTATTCAGCTTCTAAAGGAAGCTTCCTTCCACACAGATCCTGCCACTCAGGTGGTGCCTCTTATACACCATACAACCAAGTTCATTACAACCACTCTGCTACACTTGACTCAACCCTGTCCAGTGGAAATACAATGCAAACCACATGTGCAATTTAAAAGTTTCTAGTCAGCACATCAAAGAAGTAAAAAAGATAAGGAAAATTAATTTCAATTACATATTTTATTTTATGACAATGTGGAAATATAGGTTGTGAGTCCCTAATCCAAAATCTGAAGGGCTCCAAAATCCAAAATATTTGAGTGACAACATGATGCCACAAATGAAAAATTCTATACCTGACTTTTTGTGACAAATTGGAATAAAAAATCCTGCAATATAAAAATATTGTATAAAATTACTTCCAGGCTATGTGTATAATATATATATATGTGTGTATGTGAAACATAAATAAATTTTGTATTTAAACTTGGGTCCTAGCCCTAAGATACCTCATTATGCATATACAAATATTCCAAAATCTGAAAAAAGCCAAAATCCAAAACACTTCTGTTCCCAAGCACTTCAGATAAGGGATACTCAGCCTGCATTATATTTCAACCTGTGTTACTAGCCATGTTTCAGGTGCTCAGTAATTACATGTGGCTGGTGACTACATGAACAGGGCAGAGGTGAGTTAACTGGTCACCTGCCCCAAAGGCAGCTGGCCCATACATTGACTGTCCATCAAGGAATCAACCTTAGGATCTCATCTGACAAGGTGAACTGGACCACTCACATTTTTTTCTCTAGGCAATTTGAACTAAGAAATAAAAAAGGCTGCTGATTGTCATTAGAAGCTCCAGTTGAAAGTAAGACTAGAGGCATTAAAGGCTCTGAGGGGCCAGAAATAAATTTCAATATGGGAGGAAAATGAATTCTACAAGCAGAGGAAAACAAATGGTAGCAAAATGTAGCACAAAAATGGGGTGCAGCTGGAGGCACGTGAGTGGCAGGTACTGGAGTAAAAAAAAAGTACCTTTCTTCATCCATTCAATAAATATGTATCGAGAGCCTCCCATGACAAGCACAATGCCAGGCACTGAGGGTACAATGAGTAGCAAAGCGGATCAAGCCTTGCCATCATGCAATGGACAGATGCATGGGAAATGACTGATGCTGAACCTACAGTTTGTCAAGTAAATATGTACCTACAACAAGAGAGCTTTTGTTCAATGTTTTTACATATATTTACTATTTACATTTAATTACTATGCGTCTTTACAGTGTGTGACATGTTTTATCCCAGCATGAATACAGTGCCTATCAGTCAAGACAAAAACATTACCATATACATTATGATCAGCATGCTTTCAGGGAGAATTGCAGGCTACTTAATGTACTGGGGCGGGGGTGGGGGGGTGGGGGGGGGCAGGAAAGGGCTCCCAGA
>NW_006203694.1:1143080-1185558 GCF_000334495.1 Tupaia belangeri chinensis
TGGGGGGGGCAGGAAAGGCCTCTCAGATGCAATGGCAATGAAATCAGATCCTAAAAAATAGTCAGGGATTTTCCTCAGATAAGCAGATAAGAATGGGCAGGAAGAGGGACATCTGTCGGAAACATGGATGAAGAAATGTCCAGGCACTGAGGGGTCTGTGGGGTGGTGGACAGGAGCATAGTCTGATGAGAGACAGGAGCCTGGAGGCTAGAGAAGTGGGTAGCTTGCAGACATGTGAGCAGGGCCCTACAGGAGCCATTCTGTCTCCTGCTTCTCCCCATTCCAAGTTCCTGGGACCAGACCCCGTTCTTGAGTCTGGTGATACCTATGAGATTCTCTTCCCCACTCTTAGCTCCACATGTTTTTAAAATTTATTCCCTTTCTTTGAAATATCTTGAATAGATTTCTTTTTTCATCTAAGCAAATAATCCCAGCCAGAAGCAGTGCCCTCTTTGTGACCAATCCAGGCTTCCCTCCTTGCATTGGTGGGTAAATTTAGTGCTCAAAATGAGGGCAAGTGATGACTCTATACTTACAGGTGTGACCCTGATAGAAAACACCTCCTAATGCTTTTGGCGTTGACCCTTCTCTCACCTCCCCCACGTCCTAGCTGCAATACTCACAATAACCCAAGAAAGGAGGTTAGATGACTCTCACTCCATAGGTGAGATGCCCAAGGTTACACAGCCTGCATGGAGGCTTCTCCCTGACTTGAGGATCTTGACTGTCTTTTTGGAGAGAGGTGTGGTTCAGTTTGTAAGCATGCAATAAGTGTTTGCATAGAACCAAGGGGTAAAGTAAATCCATATTGACAGGGCTACATGTTCTAGGTGCTTAACAGACATTATCTCATGTGATTTCTCACAACCACTCAGAGAGTTATTTATTATCACCTCATTTTAAAGGACCAGAAACTGAGATTCATGCAGAGTAAGTGGCATGCAGTTCTCATTGGAAGAAGTAGGTTTTAGGCTTAGAGCCAGCTGACTCCAAAAATATCACCCAGATAGACTTTGAACTGATTCCTGAGATACTATGACCACCCTTGTCTTCCTAAGCTCTGTTTACTCTTGTCTGTTGAGAACACCTCCCCCGATAGACTGGGAGAACCTAAGACAGCATCCCCAGGCCATGTAACACACAACCTGGGATATAGTAGTTGCTTAATAGATATTGTTCAAATGAATGATGCAATGGCCAAAGATGTTGACACCTAAATTCTCTTCTGGATTCAGCCCTCTGGGCATTATTAGCAAATGCCCAACTTGACTGAGGGAGTTAATTTAATGCTAGAGGATGCTACACTCCTGAAATATGATATGGATTCCCTAAGGGCAGTGGTGTAGTATTGCCTCCTCCCAGCACTCAAGAAAGGAAGAAAAGTCAAAGACTCGTAGGCAAAGGACTCTATTATGGCTAAATTGATAGATGAGGATGTGGGGAGAAGCCCCAGCCAACATCTGCCAATCTGGTCTGATGCTTACACAAGACAGAGAATTGGAAAGGACTGGAAAGGATGAAAGCTCTCAGTGGAACAAGAGAAAACAAAGATACTAGTTTATTATTTCTTAATGAGCTGCCATTGTTGTTTGTTGGCCAATCCTATTCACTTCCCACTGAGCAATTGTAGCCAGGAGAGGAGCATTAACCAATAGTGTCAAAACAAATGAATAGCAAATGACAAAACAAGTCCAAATGAATGAATGATGGCTAAGAGAAACACTGAACCTGAGTTCTAACCCCAGCTCTGTCGAGCTAGTAAAGTCTCCTTGACTGGAGAAAGTTATTTTGCCCTCTGGACACTGTGTCTTCATGACTAATCCTGGACCCTACTACAAAGCCTGAAGAACTCTGCTTCAGGACTCGAAGCCCCATCTGTCTTGTTATGTGGTGCTAGGAGAACTTGAAAAACCCATACAGCTTCTCTGTATAGTCACCCCTTTTTCTCACTTAAAAGGATACAAATATCCTAAGCTCTTATTGCAATTTAATCTGTCAACTTTTCTAAGTCTTTATCACACTTTATCAAAATGTGTATCAGTGTGAAAAAGTGAATGTCTGCCACACTCCCCTTAGGCAACTGCAAAACTGAAATCCTGCAAAGATGGAAGCACATTTCATCTTTTAATTATTTTTGCCTTTTCTTTTGCTGGTCTCTGTTTTCTGATGACTCTTTTCACTCCCTTCTAGAAGCAGGTCCCACTCCCTCTCTGGGTGGAAAATATATTTGTCTCTACCAATGTAAAATATGTTTTGAAAATGTCAGGGTGTCGACTGGAGAAATCATGTGAGGGAAAGTTCTGCTCTTAGAGGTGCTGAAAGAAAGGAACTCAAGCATGGAGCGTATCTCAAACTTTTGGGATATTCCAAAAGGCAATGAACTTAGCAATGTATTTGGACTCAAACTGTGACTAGCAGAGTAACTAGTCAGATAACCTTGAATCTGTCACATTTACTCTGTGCCAGAGCCTGTTCTGAGCGCTTTACAAGGCGTGGCTCATTTAGTCCCTACAACAGCTCTATCAGAAAGGAGTTATTATTATCCTTATTTACATATTGGGGGAGAAACATAGGGATACATACTTTGCCCCAAATGCCCTAGGAATGAGAGGCAGAGCTAGGATAGAAACCTGCAATCTGTCTCCAGAATTCTTATTTTTACCACTACATTAGACTTTCTCAAAATAGTAAAAATGTGGTTCCCCTTTTAAATACAGGAAAACTTGAGGCACTGAGGAGCTAATCTCTTGCCAAAGTTCACAGAGATATTACATGGAAGAACGGGGATTTGAACCCAAGGAGTCTGACTTCAGAGTCCTACTCGTATCCATTATGTGGCCGCCTTTGAAGGTGCTGTGCCTGTGTCAGCCTAAGTCCCATTCTTTGGCTTACTAAGGGATTGCAAGGTGCACTGATGTCAGACAAAAATAAAGTAAATAGGGGACCTACCTCTTTCGAGATAGTGGTCTAGTGGGGAAGACAGTTGTCAAGCAAAAAGATAGTAGCAAGAGTCATGAGGGCAAAAACGAGGGGGCCTGGAAGTTGAAGTAAGCTTGAAATTAAATAATATGATGCTAAATCTAGTTCAATATCTGATTCAAACAGAAACCCAATAAGTAGAAGAGATTCCTACTTTTTGGTCATGAACGTGGAAGGGATAGGAATGGGAATGGAGGGTAAAATGGAAGTCAGGAAGGAGAAGACACCACAGTGGTCACTGGTAGAGCCCACTGCCCAGTACATGCTAAAAAGCTTTCTAACTGTCATGGCAAAATGTCTTTTATGATAGACAACTCACTATGTCAAATAAGGTATAAACCTTTCTTACAGATTTTTTTGTGAATATTAATTAGTCCACAAACCTCTTAGAACAATGTTTAACCCATAGTTATCAACTGATAAAATTTAGTTATAATATTCATGGTGGTGTTATTATTGCTATTACTATTATCACTATCTGGAGCCTAAGCGCACCAGTTTCAGAGTAAACAAATCTGATGGTGGGCAAACTATTCACCATCTTCAAGATTCAGTTTCTCCAGTAGCAACATTAGACTAATAATAAAGCCTATCAAGAATTCAAGAATATGCATCTGATATTCTCGGCATTGTGCCCAGTTCTTAGTGTGTGCCTCATAATAAAGAGAAGCTGTTATAATTATAATTATTATTATTAAAAAAGAGATAGACAATTGACCCCTGAAAGCCATTTATTGCTAAAGAGAAGAATTTGAGAACTAAGAGTCTTTCCTTTATCCATGCACGGGCCTGGATATCAAGAGCAGCAAAAATCTTGGGGCATGCAAGGCCATTTACTCAAGGAATAATAACTGAAACCCAAGAGTGCTTGAGGGATTACAGAGTGGAGGTACAGTTGCCTGGCAACTGAGGACCTTGTACCCTCAGCAGCCATGGCTAAGGGAGGTGTCCAGATGGGTTACACTCCATTATTTTTGTGCCGTTCTATTGGCCAAAGCAAGTCACATGGCTGTGTTCAAAGACAAGTTGGTTCTTCGATGAAAGCTAAACCACATATCATAATCTTGCACCTTGCATTTATATAGCCCTAAGTTCCCCCAGAAAGTGAAGGATCATTGTGTGACAGCCAGAGCTGTCCAAAATGGAACTTCGAAGGCTGCCTTTGAAGAAAGAGATCTTCCATAAAGAAAGCGTTCAAGCTGAAAAAGCATGATAGAGATTCCTGTCTCATATTTTCAGCTATTTGGGAAGGTAGGTGCAATGACCTCAAATTAAAATCAGACACAGACAAGAACACTGACATTATTTGTCTTTCTGAATAGATTTTTTTTTTACCTCTACACAGAGACTGCAGATTGAGAAGATAAAGCATACAAAAACTAGGCTTTTAGAGGAAGAAAACATGACTGTTTGATATCCATGAACATGACTTTGCTCATCAAGACCCAAGGCCTGAGGGATCCAGAGCAGTAAGTTGGCAGCATAAACCACACAAAGGGACAGTGCGTGAAGAGAAGTTTTTCCTCCATGGAGAAGGAAGCTTCAAGTTTGACAGAATGTCAAGACAAGGAGCACTAGAGGAGAAATACTGTATCTTAGAGTACTCCAGGTTCCCACCAGTTTCTTATCCTCCTGGGACCAAAGTACAAGTTGAGAAATATTTTCTTAGTGATGAAAGAGACACAAGAGGGCAAGAGGACATGGAGAAGGACTATGAAGGCCTAAATTGGAAATAAGACCCTTATTACTCTCCTGTTCATCTATTGGCCAAAGCAAGTCACATGGCTGAACTCAAAGTCACAAGGAGCAAGGGCAGGTGGTGAGGGAAGATATGTCTCACCTTTATAGAAAAAATTCCAAAGTCACATGCAAAGGGCATGGCTATCAGGATGGTAAACACTTGGGGCATGCAATGCAATCTACTCATAGTTAAAAGTCTTTTATGACTGAAACTCATATGTGCTTGGGAATTACAGAGTAGGGGTACGGTTGCCTAGCAAATGAGGACACCACACCCCCAGCATGCATGGCTAATGGAGGTGTCCAGATGGATGAGCCAGAGATAGAGTAATGCACTCTTACTGTAAAATGTCATTAAGATTTGTGTCTGTTACTCCACGCACTTCCAAGGGATGTTGAGAATGCAGACAAGCAGAACATTGAAGTGTTGGTGGAGCTGAAGAGATTTCACAATCAGGAAGTGGGGAAGTGTGAATATGTGACAATCAAGGGCCACAGAGAGGCCATGAATAGCAATAGATGCATCTGGACAAAGACCAATGGCCCATCATGGGACAACTCACCTCAAGAATTAGATACCCTCCTGCCAATACCAGGTTGATCAAAGTAAGACCCACTGGATTTTAGGACAACTTTCCCACTTTTGGGAGAAGAGCAAAAGGAAGGAAATAGAGCCTTGACCTGCCTACATTTGAATCCCAAATCAATCACATTTAAATCTGAAAGTCGCTGAGTTATTTCAACATAGATGACGAAGTTTCCTGCCCCTGGCAGAGATGGAGACTCTGTGAGCTAAGAACAATTACAAAAAAAAAAAATAATAATGCAAATGACATCTTAAGCATGGTTTATAGATGGTTGTGGCTATAAACTTTAAACCTGTTACTTAAAATGTATCCACTTGTGTAAATTGTAATCTCATTTTTTCTTTTTCTTTTTTCTTTTCTTTTTTTTTTTTTTTTTATAGAACTTCTTATTGCTTTTCAGCAGAAGATCAATTACATTACTAATGGAAGCTTCTTAAAGGCTTGTGTCAAATCCCTGCATGAAGGACAGAAGAACCACCCTTCTGGAGATTCCAGCTAAGCATTGACCCTGCTGGGGCCTCCACTCCCACCTCTTGCTTGAGTGTTCGCAATTACTGATGGTTGCATTTTGTATCTGCTAATGTGGAGGGAGTCTCAGTGTCTAGCATTCTCTAGAGGAAGTTTTAACTGTGGCTTAGTGCATTTATTATGTTGCTTTTTCTTTTCATTCTGTGTCTCTGTGAATTTGTGGGAAGGGAAAGGGAGTGGTGGGGGGGGAACCAGATCGGAGCCAGGCTGTCCTCATTTGACTTACCAGTATTTGGAAGGCATTTAAGTTTTTCTCTTTTCTATTGGAATGAGAGTAAAATCCAAAATTCCTAGCTGTCTCTAAATACCAACTGACTAAGCTTAAAGACTCCCAAAATAAACAGCTTAGCATTCCGGAAAGTTTACCAAAGACTTGGGGGTTTGGTAAATGAAGCACGTACCTCTTGCCCTCTTTACTCAGATTCTGCTCAAGTGTCCCCTGCATCACCAAGGAAGAAGACATATGTTTGTTTCGCAGTCAGTTGATAAGAGATGAGTTTCTAACACTTTGGCTTGCAATGCAGGGCCCCAAAATAGAGTGTTGTGTTACCAACAAGACAAAACCCAAATTTGGCTGCATTATATTGTCCTCCCTCCTTTCTTTCTTTTTTTTTTTCTCTTTTTTTGGAGAGGTTTTTGCTATAGGGCGCATGCGCTCACCAGACAGACAGAGAAAGACAGAGAGACAGAAAGTGAGAAATCACTCCCCAGGGGGGATGGCCACGCCGCAATCCCTTCTCCTCCATTCTCCTCTCGGGATCTTGGGCATGCACACACACGTGCCCGGCGTGAGTTTAAGCCACCGGGTCTGGGACTCGAACCGCGGTCGACTACATGGGAGTCCAGCGACATAGCCATTGAGCTAACTACTGGTCCCCTGTCCTCCCTCCTTTCTACCTGTCCAATACTTACCAGTTATGGGAATGATTCAAGTCTCATCCCCCTGCCCTCATGTATCCTCCTATCACACCGGATCTATAGTGACACCTCTTACCCTTTAAACAATATCTATTTTAGGTCAACTACTCTTGGCACAGATACCATCACTTCCATTGGCTTTCCTGAGCAGACATTACTAATTGACCACAGCACTTCTTCCTACTTATATCTTGTACAATCTCACAACATCTCTCAGCACACGTCTCTGATCTAAGCAGCCAGTGTTGATCAGTGAGAATTGGCATTTAAGATGAAACAGCTTTGTGATACTAGTTTTAGATTCTATTCTGAAAATTTTAGACACCGAGAATAAAAGTAAAATAGCTATTACTTATTGAACAAGCACTATGTAGATGCTTTTCAATTACCATCCCATTTATTCCTTTTCATAACACTGCAAATTAAGCACTGTTTTCCCCCATTCTATGAGGAAGAAAACTAGGGTTTATAGAAGTCAAGTAACCTGCAGGCTTGCATGGCAAAAATGGAGTGTAGACCTAGGCCTATAATGGAGCAAGGCCCCTGGGGTTTCAATTTCTCTAGAAATCACCATGTACTACAGCTCATTTGTCCTTAAGATGCCTTGAGATATTATACTCTGAAGATTTGGCTTAGGCAAATGTTCTAGCTAGTGGACACCTTACCTCTGCAGAACCACAGGTGATACTTTCTCCAGAAAACCCTTCCTATCCTGATTATAACTAGCCCCATATTTTCTCATGATTCCTTTTCCAACATCATGACACTCTATTGGACTATAACCTTTAAAGCTGCTCTGGAAAGAAGAGACTAAACCCTATTGATTCTTTCATACCATGTCAAGGAAAACAAAAAGAGAGAGAGAAAGAGAAAAGGAAATAAGGAAGAAAGGAGGGAGGGAGGGAGAAAGAAATAAATTCCCATAACCTGAGACTTTCAAAGACATGATGTTGAGTTTTCAGTCCTCCAGGAACTCAGTTACCTCTTTGAGGTGGTCACCTTACCAGTTGCAAAAACAATCAGGCATTGTGTCTTATTTCCCATCTTACCCAGGAAGGAAGAACCAGGGATTCATTTAAACAGAAAGACATAATTAGCTGAAACTACCCAAGAACACGCATAGTGGAGACTTGAAAATTTTGACCAGCAACTTAAGGCCTTAGACTGGAAATGTGCTATCAAGTGTCAGATGCAAAGAGCCAAACCAGAGGAATGAGGGATGGATGTGCAGCCTTCTCACTGGTCTCAACCTCTGTCTTCCCCTCCAGTTCTCCCCCACACGCGATTTTTCTCAAACAAAGATTTGGTCATTACACACACACACACACACACACACACACAACACACCCTTCCATGGCTCTCTATTGCCCCCAGGGAAAAAAGCCTAAACTTTTAACATGGCATTCAGGTCCTTGAAGACCAGTGATCTTTTTCATAGCCTTCTCCTGCCTCTTTCCAACCCAACCCATTCCTTACATCTGAGTCACCTCAAATGGACTGAACCTCCACAAGAGACAAGGGATTTCTTGTCCCAAGATTTTTTCTCTTGCTATTTCCTCTTCTTTATATGACCAGCTCCTCCTTAAATTCTAGATAACTTCTACTCATTCCCTATGAGCAGGGGAGGTCAGATATTACCTTCTTTGGCTCCTAGACTAGGGCCTGCAGCCCCCTACCTCAGCCACACACCCACTTACTTGTGCACCTTTAAGACTTAATGACTGGTACTATTGCTGCCTGCCATTGTTAAGACTGATGAAAAAGGAATTAAACGTACTCGCCAAAATAGCTGGATTGAGAATGAATATCTATAATGAGGAGTGGGTCATGGCTAATGGTTCAGAATGAAGACTATGAAGGCAGTTTCTGCTGTAGCTGTGTTTTATGGGTTTCCAGAATGTATTACGGGGGCCGCCATGGAGAGATACAACTTAATCCTCTAACCTCTCTCTGAAGGAAGAAGAGTTAGATTTTGTAACCTCATTTGAAAAGAAAGCTTTAAGCACCTCTCTCTGCCCACCCATCCTGAATCTCTGGGCTGCTCCTTCATGATGAGACACACACACTATCTCTATATTTCTGGACCTTTCTGATGGTGATACTGAACCCAGACTGTCTTGTCTCACCCTCCTCTTTCCTCTTGTCATGCTTGAGTGAGTTGGCCACTCTGGTTGACCCCTGTCTATCTTCTGGGACTCACCCCTTCTTTTACTTTTGACTAACTATAATAGAGTAACTATTGGGTCATCAGAAAATCCATGACATTTTCTCATGTCTTTCTATACAAAACTGCATTATGGCTTTTCTAATGACCCAATATAATAAGAAACAGCTATATGTTATGGAGTTTAAGTGAGTCAGGCTCCATGTTTTACCTGCATTATCACATCAGATCCTCACAACATTTTTTGTTCTTCAGAGATGTGAAGATACATGCCTGATAACACACAGCCAATAGGTCTAATTTTCACACTCCATCCGGGTTCTTTCTGACTTCAAAGCCTTAAAGAATTCTTCCTTTTACTCTTAAAAATCTCCAGAGGCATTCTTTGTCCCTCCCACTCATTGTGAACTTCTAGCAAACAAAGAAAAAGCCACCTCTAATATGTTCTCTCTACCCTGGTCTTTTCCCTTTCTCAATAAATCCATTTAAAAGTGAAGCGTTTGATGGACAGTTTAATAGAGCTCTCCTTAAACCTGGCCACATTAATGATTTCTGGCTGGCTAAATGTCAACTTCCGTAGCTCAATAGCTATTTTCCTTCCTCAACAATCAGTGTTTCACCTGGGGTTCTTTATTTGGTGGACAGGGTACAGTGCTTTAATGGGTCATCACTAAGTCAGTGGACCTGGGGGTTAAGCTGGACTCACTGTGTAACCTTGAGCAAGTCATTCAACCTCTCTGGACCTTAATAGCTATAAAATGATGATAGCAATGTCCAGGTCATTGTCTACCTGTTACAAGAGAGGATTTCATTGCATCCTTAATGTTTTTTAAGCTCCTTAGAGAAGGGGCCAAAATACATAAACAAACATATTAGTGGCCCTGTGTATTTATTTTTAGACATAAAAGTACAGAATTTTTCTGTAACAAAGGTTAGTCTGCTATCTTACTGCTACTTTGATATGTAAATGTATTCTCCTCACAAAACCTGTAATGATCTATAATTTTCTTAAAATTGAGGATTTTATTTTTCTTGGGGAGGGGGACATTCTCATCTCCTTTTGAGTTCATGTGAAGTGATAGAAACTAAACTATTCTCTAATAGAAACAGAATAAAGGAGAAACTTTATCCTGATACATTTATACACTGTCTACCATAGACACCATCAGTTCTGTATTACAAACATCATAATTGAGCCTCAGAGATGTCAATTAGCTAGCACACAGTCACACAGCAAGCAAGCAGAAACACAACTTTGTGGGACCAGCAGATGATGTAATGGCTATGTCGCTGGACTCCCATGTAGTCAACCGCAGTTCAAGTCCCAGACCAAGTGGATTAAACTCACACTGGGCGCATGTGCATGCATGCCCAAGATCCTGAGAAGAGAATGGAGGAGTCATGATTGTGGTGTGGCCATTTCCCCTGGAGGGTTATTTCTTACTTTCTGTCTCTATGTCTCTCTCTGTCTTTCTGGCGAGTGCATGCACCCTATAGCAAAAACCTCTCAAAAAAAAAAAAAGGAAGAGAGAAAGAGAAAGAAAGAGAGAGAGAGAGAGAGAGAGAGGAAGGAAGGAAGGAAGGAAGGAAGGAAGGAAGGAGGAAGGAAGGAAGGAAGGAAGGAAGGAAGGGAGGGAGGGAGGGAGGGAGGAAGGAAGAAAGGAAAAGAAAGAAACACAACTTTGCTTTAACCAGAAAGCAACATTGACTCCAGATGGACAGGGCAGTGTGAGTTGGAAGACTTCTGAGAAATAGGAGCGGCTGCTTACAGAGCGAGTTTTAATGGTGAAAGCTTTGGAATCTATGTAAAAACCCATAAGCAACCATCTCTTATTTTTCAAAAATCTTTTCTTACTTCTAAATTCCTTGACTCTGGCCCAACTCCAAAGCCTCAGGTTATATGTTTAGATTATAAAAGCTGTCATCCTGGGTCCTGCTTCTGTGAAATAGTAGAATTGCTGCTGCAGCTCAGCCCAGTGTCCTGTGGGGGAAAGCCAGAGCAGAGAGTTTGCGTGGGAATGATCGTTCTTTATACTACTGTCCCAAGACTCCACAAATATCTTTTGATACAGTGACTCCTCACTTATTTAAGAATTAGACAATTTGACAGTTTTGCCTGTTCAAAACCTGATATGGATAATGCAGCAGTGCCACTACCTTCAAGGACACAAGGCCAGCCAAGCACTGAAATGCTTCATCTCATCACATCTGCACAACTACCCCTTTTGCCAAGGAGAGACAGAAGCTCCGAGAGCCCAAGTAACTTGCTCAAAGTCACACAGCTAGTACGTGACAGAGCAGATCGTCTATCCCAGCTCAGTGTTTATAATCATTATGTTTGATGGAGAATAAGGAAAACAACCACAGCTGCACAACCCAAAGAGCTAATTACCAGCCTGGGTATTTTCTCCAAGGCAATCACTACCTACTCTGGCTTGGAGTTTGTTTACACTGACTTCACAACAGAAGTCTTATCTGCACTGTCTTGTAAAGTGCAGAAGGCTGGCAGAGACTGCAGAAGATAAAGGCACAGTGAGAACTGACCAGGAAGAGGGGCTCATCGGACTGAGAATGAGTAGGTCTAGGTTTTTCTTCTGGTCCAACCACTGACTCACAGCACACAGTTCTCAGCAGCAAGTCCAAAAGTTTGACTAAGTGATCTCTGAGGATGTGTTGGGCTACAGAGGATATAAAGGCAAATAAAATAAGACACATCTTTGTTTTGGAGGAACGTACAGTCTCCTGAAGGAAATAGATGAAATATACAACTGTAAGACAAGACAGGCAAAAATTAGTGTTTGGTGGTAGAGGTGAAGCGTTTTTCATGGGAGCCAAGGAGTCATTCCAAACCAAGATACATCACAGAGCAGTCACTATTGCAAGCACAGTGTGCATCTTTTTTTCTTTTTTAATGCTGAATGATAGTCATTGCTCTCAGATTAACGGTATAAAATAGACTAGACCATTGGAAAGGCTGTTTTGTTAAGTGTGAAGTGCTTAATACCTCAGTTATATGGACAATTCATCTATCCAGAAAGTCTTCTTCCTGGCCCTTTCCAGGCAGTCAGGGTTTATAGCCCAATAGCTCAATGTTCCTACAAAAGGGGCTTGTATTCAGTAATGGCTCTAGCATGTTCTGTTATAGAAGCCAATTTATTTTATCCTTGTGAAATATAATCCAGTTGTCTTGATTCCCTCTTCTAAATCACATCTAATTTGATTCTCTATTGGAATTGGGTTTCTCCTTTCTCTTTTGTCTGTTGCTTTATGAATGGCCCAGAACTGATACAGAAGTGAGTTAATATCACTGGAGGGGCTTCTGAGACTAAATGAGGACCCAAGGGCCCCTGGGAAATCAGAGGACTTTTAGGTCTGAATTTCTGCCCCAACAGAGTTGTCAGGCAAAGGCAAAACATGGTCAACTCTCTGAACTCTCAATACTGACAAATTTGAATCCAGGACTTGAAGATCTTACTGTGACATAGCCCTAATTTATGTCACCAGCTTCTGTCCTCTTCTGCAGCCTCCACTCAACATCTCAGACCACATCAAACTTTTTTGTTGCTGCTTTCACCCTCCATGGATTTTTCTCATTGCCAAGACTTCATAACCTGTACCTTCCAGCTAGAAGACACATCGAATCCATTTTCCCTGTCCTCAGCCCTCAAAATCAAACTAATTCAGGACCAGCAGTTAGCATAATGGCTATGTCACTGGACTCCCATGTAGTCGACTGCGGTTCGAGTCCTGAACCTGGTGGCTTAAACTCATGCCGGGTGCGTGTGCGTGCATGCCCAAGATCCCAAGAGGAGAATGGAGGAGAAGGGATTATGGTGTGGCCATCCCCACTGGGGGATGATTTCTCACTTTCTGTCTCTCTGTCTCTCTGTCTTTCTGGTGAGCGCACACGCCCTATAGCTAAAAACCTTTCCAAAAAAAAGAAAAAAAAATCATACTAATTCATAATTATTTTCTACTTATTTGTTGCTCTCTCCAAAGAGTCTTCCCTGATGCTTGTAAATCTGGATAAGGCACCTCCTCTTGGCTGCCCTGCATTTTTACGGCCTATTCTTCCTCCCATTTTAGATCTTACGTTCACTGAGGTTAGGGCCCACTGCCACTTAATTCACTCTCACTCTGCCACTTACCAGCTGTGTGACCTTGAGAAAGGTATTTAACCTCTCCAGGTCTTTTTCCCTATCTATAAACTTGGGACAATAACATAGGACTTTTGAGTGGATTAAATGTTAATACATGCAAGCAACTTATCACCGAGCCTGACACATGACAAATATACAATAAATGCTAGATACTATTAGTATTTGGCATTGTTTTGCTGACAGTCATCACAGTGTTTATTACAGTTTCTCACTCGATCGGTAGTTTCAAGTAATAAGCAAGTGGTGTGCTCTATGTAGCTTTCACTGTCCATCTTAGACCAGATGGGACATCAGGAATCAGCTGATGTATGTATTTTCTTTTCGCACTTTTTTTTTTAATTCAGGAAAGTAAAAAGGATAATAATTTTTAAAAAAAAAAAAAGTCTTGCCTCACTCCCCACCCCACCACCACTAATCTAAATGAGATCATCTAGTCTTAAAGCCTTGAGCTGGGGAAGAATTGAAGCCCAGAGAGCGGAAGTGACTTCTTCAGCACAGATGGTCAGTGGGTAGGGGAAGGGTTAAGTGAAATAGTGTACATGAATCTCTTAACACAGGGCCTGTTGCTACTGCAATGAGTCTGGATGCTTGCTGGCTGTCGTAATTCTCCCAGGGTCCCCTCTCTCTTGACCCTGTGCTAGGCAGACCTAGGCAGTATGAGCCACCCTCAACCCTTTGTGTTTCTTCTCCGACCCTGTAGGAGCGTGAGAACTAATCCAGGTTAGACACACAGTAGGAACACAGTATTTCTTACTAGCTTAACTTACGCTAACCCCACCTTGAATGAGTGAGTCCAATGGATTTGTGTATGTCAAGGAGGAGCAAAAGTACTACCTTTGGGTTATCCCATGTTAGTCATCTCTGAGAAAATCTAGGCCTCCATCAGATGCAACAGTCAAGAATTTACAGCACTCGGACTCTGCTCCAAGCCCTCTGTAACCACTGGACTTTCCTAACAACATGATGGGTGGACACCATCTTTGTCATCACTTTATAGACGTGGAAACTGAAAGCAGAGTGACTGCAGGCTTTGACTGAGGCTGCAGGGCTTATGAGGGTTTGAACTCACATAAAGGGATCTAGGTCAGAGCTCTTAATGCATGTTGAGCTGCCTCTGTCAGGCATCCCTCTCCTCCAGGGTCTTAGGAAATCCAAGTCCTCATGCCTCTTTAATTTCAGACTTTGCATTATATCATAATTCTGCAATTATAAACCTGATCTAAGCATTTCTATTTCTTCATCCTTACTCTTAATTCTAAACATAATTACCACTCTAATTCCCTGTAGTAACCAACTCTTGGGAAGTGGAAAGGCCTTAACAGTTGCCCTAGTCAACTCCACCCTAAACCAATGCACATGGTTCATATCCTGGGTACACATTAAAATCTCCTGGGGGAATTTGTGAAATTACAGATGTATGGGCCCCTCCACTGGCCCACTCCTAAATAAGAAATTTTCCGGGTTAGGGTTAGATATCTCTATTTTTAAAAATCCCCTGTGTGGGACCAACAGTTGGTGTAATGGCTATATCATTGGACTCCCATGTAGTTGACCGCGGTTCGAGTCCCCAGGCCCAGTGGCTTAAACTCATGCCAGACATGTGTGCTTGCATGCCCATGATTCCAAGAGGAGAATGGGGAAGGGATTGCGGCATGGCCATCCCCCCAGGGGGTGATTTCTCACTTTCTGTCTCTCTGTCTCTCTCTGCCTTTCTGGCGAGCACACATGCCCTATAGCAAAAAACACTTCTCAAAAAAAAAAATCAAAAAACAAAAAAACTTCTGTGTTTTCCAAAGGGCAACAAGAATTCTACCTTGATCCAGCCCCAGAGCCTCATGGATAAGAGAGCTGGATCCCTCAAGGCTTACCATAGCTCAAAAGCCAGACCCAGTATCTTAGAAATCATACCAAGGGCATATGACTATGTGTCCAAAAATCCCTACAGGATAGAGAAATGGAGGAGAAGAGATTGTGACATGACTATACCGCATTCCGGAAGAGCTTTCTCCTTCTGACTGGTCTGTCTCTCTGTCTGTCTCTGGCAAGCGCACACATTCTAGCAAGTACAAAAAATTCTACTTTAAGAAGCAGTGTTAGGGGACCAGTAGATGGCATAATGGTTCTATCACTGAACTCCCACATAGCCAACCATGGTTTGAGTCCTAAACCTGGTATCTTGAACCTCACACTGGGCATGTGTGCATGCACACCCCAAATCCCAAGAGAATGGAGGAGAAGGGATTACACTGTGACCATCCACTATGGGGTGGATGGTCTCTCTGTCTGTCTCTGCCTCTCCAGTGAGTGCACATGCTCTATAGGAAAAAAAACTCTCTGAAAAAATAGAAAAAAAAAATGTAGTGTTGGTCTTTGAAATCCATCCCTAAATTCAGTGTTGCTCCTCTCCACAGCAGTCCTGTGACCTTGAGGAAAATGTGTGTCTTCCCTGAACAGCCATTTCCTAATCTATAAAATGGAAAGAAAAGAACTACAAAACAAACATTGACTTGTAGAGTTGTTAAAATAACTTAATGTCATAAGCCTGGAGCACGCAACAGGCATTCGGTAAATCTAAGCTCCCCTCCCATTTCTACAGCAATTGTACTAGACTGTACTAGTTCACACCACTAGCTCTGGTAAGTCAAGCTAAACAGGTCAAATACTAATAGATCACAGTTGAACTGAAAGTTTTAGGTGTGAATTCCCTTTAATACTTATGTGACCTGAGTAAGCTGTGGAATCTCAATTTCTCCATCTGTAAAGTGCAGCTGATGCCATGTAACCCAGCGGGCCCCATAAGCATTAAAGGAGACTGTATATATAAATGCATGAAGCACAGACCTGATTCCTAAGTACTGTTAAGTACATGAAAACTAAAATGTACAGCAATCACATCTATTTCTATTGCTCTCATTTCATACCTCTGTAAAAATCAAACCAACATGCTTCTGTTAACTCGGACCATGAGAGTTTGGGGACTAGACCAGAATTTTAAGGACCTTCAGTTCTTCAGGTGCCAAGTTAACAGATTTCTGTTTTTAAACTATAGGGATTTAGGACTTAATCCACAGGAAATGGACTTGGCAAGGCACCATAAGAACCAACACAACTTCGAACCCAATCTCTGTCCAGGCCTTTATTCACTGATGCAAAATTAATTTAACAGTCATCTCTGGCTGGGGCAATTCCAGGAAAAAGGGTGGTCAGTTCCAAAGCAGGAGACAGAGGGAATGAGCACATTAGACAAAAGCATCAAGATCCAAAAAGATCTGAACAGGTCTGAGAGACGAGCCAAATTCAACAGGATAGAATTTAACAGGGACAGATGCGCAATAAATGCTGTTTGGGGAGAATGCTAAGTCCTGAAAACAAGACCCATAAATGCAGGGTGGGAAATTACAGCATAGTGGCTTCAATGCTCAGTCAGCTCATGACTTTCAGGTCTGTGGGGTTGTGGTTGAGATAGTAGCTCAGGAGCCACCAGGTTCCACCATTCACCAACTAAAATGTTTCTCTCTGTGTGCCTCTGTGTTTCCATTTAGAACATAGGGACATAGGCTCAGTGGTGGCAGCACAGAGGTAACACACAGCTCGGTGATGCTGGAACCTTATGGAAAAGCATGTTTCAGTTCCCAGGTCAGTCTGCACATGCCAGACATGCATACACATGCCCATGATCCCCACTGGCTGGAAGGCAGCAGGAGGATGTTTGCATGAGACCCCATTGAGGGTGCCTCTCTTGAAATAAACACACTTTCTGAAAAAAAAAAAAAAGAAAGAAAGAAAGAAAGAAAAGAATATAATAGTGTCTAACTTACAGGATGGCTGAGAGAATTAAGTGAGATAATGCATAGGTCTGGTGCTAGAAATGAAAAGAAGAAACAAAAAAAAATAAACAAAGAAAGAGAAAGGAAGATATGATAGCTGGGGAGAGGAATCTTAAAGAAGAAATGAAGGCCAGTTTATGGTGTACTTGGTTAAACTAGATCCCACATGGCCAACTGCAGTTTCAGTTCTGGACCTGGCAGCTTTAAAAATATGCCAAGGAACCAGCAAATGGTGTAATGGTTATGCTCCTGGATTCTCATGTAGTCAACTGTGGTTTGAGTCCCAGACTCTATGACTTAAAACGCACAACAGATGTGTGTGCATGCATGCCCCAAATCCCAAGAGGAGAATGGAAGAGAAGGGATTATAGCATGACCATCCCCCTTAAGAGAGTGATTTCTCTCTTTCTGTCTCTCCATCTCTCTTTGTCTCTCCAATGAATGCATGCATCCTATAGCAAAAATCTCTCTTAAAAAGAGAGAGAGAAACACACCAAAGGCATTTGCATGCATGCCCAAAATCCTGAGAGGAGAAAGGAGAAGGAATTATGGTGTGGCCATCCACTTGGGGGGTGCTTTCTCACCTTTCCTCTCTCCCTCTCCCCTTTGTCTCTGGCAAGTGCACATGCCCAGAGGGTAGGCACTGATTGAAGGAAAGCAAAGAACTGTCCATTCCTGTAAATTACCTCCAGCAAGGCCTAAGGAACAGCACTTCTACAAAAATAGATTCAAGAGCAATGTACCAAATCATAGCAAGTCTGACATCATCAAGCCTGCTTATCCTATTGTACAGATGGCAAAAGTGAGGCCTGGAGAACAAGTAAGGCTCACCCAAAGCCACAGTGCCCATCCTGAGTAGAGAACCTAGAACCTGAAAGCTGGGTCCTAAGACCCTTCCCATCACATCCATCAGTGGTAATGGATCCTGCCAGCAGGGGGCGATGCAGCCAGCTCACCTACCCGATTGGATCTTTGCACATCTGCAGTTGATGAGGGTCTCTTTCCCTGGGACTGATTAGGTTCAATAGCATTATCCACTTTGTGTCATGGCGTCCCAGACCCACTTCTGCAGGGTCACTCAGCTGTTGAGGATGAGCAATGCCGGCTGGAGGCCCGCCAACGCACCTGTGGTATTTTGATAACTTCCCATATTGCCAACTTCTCATATTAAATATACAACTTACAAGCAGGGCAAAGTTTAACTCACTCTAATCAACTGTAAAATGAACCAGGGACTTGCTGTTCCCCTCTGAAGACCCGTGTCTGCATCCTGCTCATCATTAACAGCCATGGAGCTCACTGCTTCCAAGATTGGTTATTAATGAGGGCTGGAATTACGGATTTCAATTAAGTGCCTTACGCTGGTCCTGAAATGCAGTGGGATCTGCTCTGGGGAAATATAAATGCTGAGATGAAATGCAATCCTCCCTTCCTACTCCCTTGCTTCCCCAGGTGCCACCCTCTCAGCTCCATCTCTGTCCGTGAAGCTGCAGGAATACCATTTGGGGCAGAGAATGGGTCTAGGCTCAGGCTATACCATGTGCAGCCCTTCCCCTGTGCCCAGGCTTCCTTTCCTACAACCTAGGTTTAGGAGGGCTCTGTGAGTGTCAGGAGCTGGGAGAATAAAGGGAAACAAGTATGGCTCCACCCACCACCCTGTCTCTAAGAATTATTATGAGAATCAACTTCACTTAATGAGCACTGATTAAGCACCTACTATGTGCAAGATGCTGTTCTTAAACTGGGCCTTAAAGGTCCTTAAAACCCTTTGGAACACACTCTGAAATCCAACAGAACTGAATTTACCTTTTCATTCTGCCCTGCTTAAACTAAGGGGCCTTGGACAAGCTGCTTAGCCTCTCTGACACTCGATTTCTTCTTTTCTAAAGTGGGAATAATAGCATCTTCATCACCTTATTCTAAGGCTTAAATATGATAGCCTGGGTGATGTACCCAGCTTTTCCTAAATGCTATTCCCCAGACCTTGTGGGAGGTTATTAACAAAGTAGGCAGTTCTTTGCTTTCCCTCAACCATTGTCCTTCCTCTGGGCTCTTCTCCCCCCCCCCACTACTGTCATAAGCATTCCAAAAAAAGGCCATTACTGCTAATATTATTGCCTATCCCCAGACTTTTTATACGCATCCACCTTGTTCTTAAGCTATGTACTAGGTGCTTTGGAAAAATGCCTCATCACATGATTAGATAAATATCTGTCCTTAAGGACTCCAAGCTCTAGTTTTAAAAACAAAAATAGCACAAGTCAAGAATAATTCTGTAACTAATTAAGATTGTATGGTGCCTAGTTGTGGGATGGGAGGCAGCACCTAAAGCTGTTTGGGAACCCAAGGGACTAACCTGGAGACAGAGGTAAAGTGCTAGCCACAGAGGAGGCCTCCTGGCCCTGAGGCTGAGTGGCTATGGGGAGCAGAGAAGCACTTTGTTCATTGGCTTGCAGGGCTCCCACAGGAGGGCCATGGTGCTGCAGCGTAATCTGCCCTGGATACTCTCTGCTCTGCTGTGTGACCTTGAGAAAGATCCTTCCCATGCTGTATTTCAGTTTCTCCACTTACAAAATGAGGAGAATAAAGCCAACCTCCATTTTTATGGTGTCATTGTAAGGATTACACAGAATGCAAGATGTGAAAATGTGTTGAAAACTCGGGGGGGGCAGCAGGTGGTGTAGTCTCGTTAAGATGCTGGACTCCCACATGGCTGACTACCGTCTGAGTCCAGGACCTGACAGCTCTAAATTCACACCAAGCACATGTGTATGCATGCTCAAAATCCTGACAGAAGAATGGAGGATACGGGATTGTGGCATGGTCAGTGATTTCTCACTTTCTGTCTCTCAGTCTCTCTCTGTCTCTAAGTCTCTTGGGTGAGCTCACATGCCCTAATAGGGAGAAAAAAAAAAATCTCTCAAAAAAAAATTAAATTCTTAAACTTATGGACACATGGAGAACCATCCCAGTAGTCAAGGTGAAACCAAATGTAGAAATGAACACATACACATACCCACACATGGACGCACGCACACACACATACATACATACACACACACATGCACATCAGTGACTTGAAAACTACTGCCTTGGGCTGGGTCACCCATGCCAGGAGATTTCATGCTGATTCTGGCTACTGGCTGCAGCCCCAGACTCAGTCTTCTTCCCCTAGACTGGGTAGGATTTCAGTCCCTGCTCAACAGCCTCAAGCTCCTTCACATTCCAGATGTGTCACTTCCTCCCTCACTCTGTGATGAAGTAAACCACAAACAGATTTCCCGTTAACTCCCTAGAGCCTTGCTGCCTGGAAAGCAGAGTCTCTTGCTTGTCTTCAGCACTTTCCCAAGGAAGGATAGGAGGAGGCATGCATGGAAGACAGAAAGGTTTCCAGGGAGAGCAGAAAGCCAGCTTCATTGTCTTACTTTGAGGGAACAGCCCAGACCAAATATTCAAGAAGAAATGAGAGGCAGCCCAATGATTCTTCTGTGCCAAGCACTGTGCTACCTTACATGTAATGACTTCACCTCTCTGAATCTCGCATCTTACAAACCAGATTATATAACCACCAAAATCTGTCTTTGCCTTTCATCCAGGGAGGATGACTCATTCTGAACCATAATACACCCAATGGCAAGAACAACACTTGATCCGAGCACACAGGTTCTTAGAGGTCAATGTTGTCATTCCCCTATCTCCACATCACCTCAGATAAAAGACCTAGAAACCTGGAGAGAGCTCAGCTACCAAACTGTTGGCTTTAATGCTCAGAAGATGACACTTTGTATTGGACTTATCTTTGGAATTGCTCTCCCTGGTTTCTTTTATGAACAAAATGTTTGTAGCATGTGATTACTTTTTCTTAATAATCCAGAGTGAGCCTCTGATCCCTTTACTAGAATGGGAGAGGAGCAAGAGGAAGAAGGAAGATTTTCACCCCTTTAATTCCATCAGTGCCATAGCCATTATGGATTGAATTGTGTCCCCCCAAAAGATACACTGACATCCTAACCCAGGTAGTTATGACTATGATCTTATTTAGAAATAGGAGTTTTGCAGATTTAATGATGTGAAGATGAGGTCATGCTACAATAGATTAGGGTAAATTCTAATCCTCTGACTAGAGTCCTTTTGAGAAGAGGAAAATTTGGACATAGAGACATGCACAGGAAGAAAGCCACATCATGTCAGAGGCAGAGATTGGAGTGATGTTTCTCCAGGTCAAGGGACACCAAGAATTGCCAGCAGTCACCAGAAGTTAGAAAGATTCTCACTTAGAGCTTTGAGGGGGAATGTGACGACATTGCTGACACCTTGATTTTGGACTTACAATCTCTAAAACAACCATGAGAATGAATTTCTGTTGTTTCAAGCCACCCAGTTTGTGGTACTTTGTTATAACGGCCCTGGGAAATAACATTGGCAGAACAAAAACCGAATGGCAGATTATATAACCACCAAAATCTATCTTCCCCTGAAGCTCTGGCCCCTTTTGATTGGCACAGTCTGCATGGACTTTGTTACCCATGGGATCTATTCCATACCCTAGAAATCAAGCAAAGCCCCATCTCAGTCCATCGCAGAGAAAGTTTTCATGAATATTGGCTAAGTTATCATTTCAGAGACTTTCAAATCTCTTCCCAATCCCTCCATCTTCCAACAAACTATTGTAACCCCCCACTTTCACCCATCCACTCCCCCACCCACTAATCATAATATGTCCTAAACACTGAGGACCCAAAGGCGAGTAGGATCTCAAGTCCTATGATCCTGAGAAACTTTGATTCTTAACAGTAGAAGCAGCTGAGAAAAACATAAAGTAAGCATTCACTCTAATGAAGAAATAAGAAGAGTTTAAATATTGAAAAGTTCTAGGTTGAAAACAAATACAGATAAGAGAACAGAAAGGAATGTAGGTGAGGGAAAAGACTATAGATTGGAATGGTTACAGAAAGTCATGCAAGGAAGGAAGTATCTTTGAGGTGGGTAAATACTACTTTAATGTAAAAAAAAATTGTTTGCTCCATAGCTAGTTAAGCACTTGGGAGCCAGGTCCCACATGGCCAACCATGGTTCAAATCCCATCATGCATGCACCAAATCCAAACAAGATAAAGAAATAGAGGAAAAAGAATTACAACATGAACACACCCCCAATAGGGGGTAGATTCTCATTGTCTTTCTCTCTATCTCTCTCTCCTTCTCCCTCTGCCTCTCCTTCTCACAAGTACATATGACTTCTGTCTATATAAAAAAAAGACAGGATGGACATTATAACTCAAGAGTTTCTTCATCCCATTAAAATCAATATTCTAGATATTCTAGACATATTCCTCTACCTCTCTACTGGCCCAAACTTTAAGAAATCTTGAATTCTAGATTCTATATTCTTGGAAGTCAAATACGAGTCACAGTCCTCTCTTCCTTTCTGCATGCTACATTGTCAATAGGTAGGGTGACTATAAAATTCATCATTCAAACTTGGGACAATTTTGAAAGGGAAAGTGACATTCTAGATAATCATACCAGGACTAAAGGCATGAGTGAGAACAGTCCCAGACAAGCCAGGGTGTGTGCTGTACCCTGTTCCAAGATCTGCAAACTCAGATATCTAACACATTTATACCAGATCAATTGATTAAGATGGAGAGGAACAAAGAAATATCATTATGCAAATAGCTGGCCAATAAAAATCTTTCATCCTTAAGATGAAAGCTTTTTGCCTTCTTCCAGACTCACTGTGGTTTCATGTTAATACTAATTTTTTTTGAGAGGTTTTCACTATAGGGCGCATGCACTCACCAGACAGAGAGAGACATAGAGACAGAAAGTGAGAAATCACTCCCCAGGAGAGATGGTCACGCTGCAATCCCTTCTCCTCCATCTCCTCTCGGGATCTTGGGCACACACGCACCAACACATGTCCGGTGTGAGTTTCAAGTCACCGGGTCCGGGACGCGAACCGCGATCGACTACGTGGGAGTCCAGCGACATAGCCATTACACTAACTGCTGGTTCCCAATACTATATTTTTTAAAGTTCTTTATTTACTTCATCCATGAGAGAGAGAGAAATAGAGAAAGACAGAAAGAGAGGCATCCCTAAGAGTCTTCAGGCTGTGATCCACCCTCAGCCAGCCTGGACACAGATGTTTGCACATGCACCTGCCATGCACAAGGAGGTCCTGAGATGTAAATGCAAAACTTTCCTCATGTAGGTCTAGTTGTGCTACTACTGTGCCACCACCTGGCCCCTATAGTAGACTTCTTTATGGCATATCAGTACATTCAGGACAGGTATCAGCATACACATGTTGACAACTTAATACTTGGAAACTGGAGCTTATTTCATAGGTTGCTAGAGACTCCCTAACATCTGTGCTCCCCTTCTTTTGTAACAATGCAATTTTGTACCTCAGAATATGGTCCACATTCCCCAGCTTCTCTTGCAGCTAGGAGTGACCATGAGAGACTTAATTCAAGGGAAGGGGTGTAAGCACAGGTGTTGAGAGAATACTTTCATGAACCTCTCTGAAGGTAAAGCTGTTGGGCACCCTTTGCACTTTCCTCCCTCCCTGCCTTCCTCCACCTTTATGTGATGAACACCGACAGGAGGGCTATAATTTCTCTAGAGGTCAAAGGGCACACTGTAGAGATTTTAGAGATGTGAACTGAAAGGAGGTTTGGTCTTTGAGAACTCTGTGGAATGGCATCCCCTAGCAGCTCTGGACTTTAACACTAGGGAGATTATCAGCCCCTTTCAAACCTGTAATCAAGTTCCTAGCCTTCCTAACATTAACCATACAAATTAGAAGAACTGAATCCTGAAGAAGGGATCTTCAGAATCAAACTATTTATTTTTTTTAAATAACATTGAATAATTAAAAACTTAAAATAACAAAAATTAAACAAATATTTAAATATTGCAAGCTTTTCCAAATTGCAGCTTCCACTACATTCTTTCTGCTATCAATAAACTTTTCTTTAACACAAACACTGTGTCAGACAGTAAACAGGTACTGAGTAAACAGAGCTGAGTAAATCAGGTTGCTCTTGTCAGGAGCTCATGATCAAGAGAACAAATAGTAAAACCACAGTCTGAGAAATGTACATATCTATCTACACACACACACACAGTGATGCAGGAACACAAAAGAGGGAGGAGCACCTGATTGCCTGGGCTCAACAAAAATCTCTCAAAGGAGGCAACGTGAAGTTGAATCCAAAAAGAAAAATAGGTGTTTGCTGATTATGGAACAGGGAGATGCCATTTCAGGCAGAAGCAACAGTTTATGCAAAAATGTGGAGGCCAGGGGCCAGCAGGTAGCATGGTAGTTAAGGCACTGGACTCCCACATGGTCCACCATGATTTGAGTCCCAGACCCAGCAGTTTGAAAATCATGCCAGGAGCATGTACCTGTGTTCTCCAAATCCCCAGAGGAGAATGAGAAGAAGGTATTGTGGCATGGCTATCTTCCCTGGGGGGTGATTTCTCTCTCTCTCTCTCTCTCTCTCTCTCTCCAGCATGCACACACACTTATGATGAAAACCAAGAAAGAAAGAAAGAAAGAAAGAAAGAAAGAAAGAAAGAAAGAAAGAAAGAAAGAAAGAAAGAAAAGAAAAGAGAAAAAAAAAGAAAAGAAAAGAAAAGAAAAGAAAAGAAAAGAAAAGAAAAGAAAAGAAGGAAGGTATTATGGAGGTCAGAGAGGACATGGAGAACATGGAAGACATGATAGCCTCCTAGACATAGTCTAAATCTAACCCCTAGAACCTGTGACTATGTCATTTTTTATGGCAATGGGAAATTAAGGTTGCAGATGGAATCAAGGTTGTTCATCAGTTTACCCTGAGATGGGGAGATTATCCTCAATTATCCAAGTAGACTCAGCATAACTACAAGAGTCTTTCAAAATGGAAAAGAGGGACAGAAGAGCTAGATGAAGCAGTGTGAGAAAGACTGCTGACCCTGCTGGTTTTGAAGATGGAAGAATGGGCCCATAGCCAAAGAATCTTGGTGGTCTCTAAACCACTGCCCCCCCCCAAAAAAAAAGCAAGAGAACAGATTTTCCTTCAGACTCTCTAGAAAGGATTGTAATCTTGTTGACATTTTGATTTTAGTCCAGTGAGACCCATTTCAGAATTTTGTGTTAAATAAAGAAACTACAAGGCAATTTGTGTTAAATAAAGAAATGTGTGTTTTAAGCCACTACATTTGAGACAATTTGTTACAGCACCAAGAGGAAATTCATGTAAGCACAAAAACTCATCACAATTGAAGAGAGTGTGATTAGAAACAATAATGCAGACATGGTTGGTCTATGATCAATGGATTTTAAGTTTCAAGGATTTGGGGGCCAGCAGGTGACATAGTGGTTAAGGTGCTGGACGCCCTCATGGCCAACCACGGTTCGAGTCTCAGACACGGCAGCTTGAAATTCATGATAGGCATGTGTGCATGGGTGCCCAAAATGCCAAGAGGAAAATGGAAGAAAAGTGACTGCAATGTGGCCATCCTCCTGCCGCAGGAGTAGTTTCTCACTTCTCTCTCTCATTCTCTCTTTCTGTCTCTCCAGTGAGTGCACATGTCCTATAGCAAAATCTGTCAAAAAAAAAATGCCAAGGATTTTGAAATGCATAGATAACTAAAAGATTCTAAGGATGGAATAATGTGGTTTGATTTTTGTTAAATATTTCATCAGCTGGTAAAGATAATGACCTGGAAGGATGAGCCTGGAGGCAGGGAGGTCCCTAGGGAGGAGAGTTCAATGGTCTGGCTGAGAGAGGCTAAGCTGGAGCCCCAGGGGGCTGTTTCTTCTGAGCTCTTAGGATCCATGAGACTCTGCACTATGGCAATGGCAACTGGGTTGTAAGTACTTTCCCCACTTTCTTTCTTGTGTCCTTCCTGAGGCAGTCTCTGCAGGCAACAGCTAGACTAGGAGAGAACTGGGCTTAAGATGTGCTTTACCATTTACTAATGCTGGGGACTGGACCAAGTCATTTCTCCTCCCTACTCCTCAGTTTCCTCAGTTTTAAAGTGGTGATGGCAATCCCTCTCTCAGAGTGTTTCTTTGGCATGACACTTTCCAAGTAGCCTCCATGTTTGCTAAAGATACTTGATCAACCCACAGGGTTCCTAGCAGAGTTGGACCACCCTACCTCATGCTTTTGAGACTTCCACTTTGCTTTTAGGATGAAGCTATCAAGTTAGGGAGTGGCCCTAAACCCTCTGGAGTAGCACTCTCTCTCAGAGACTGTGACATGTTCAAGTACTGATCGGAGGGCTGGACGCCAGCTAGAGGACACCAGGAAACATGGAGAGCCACAGTAGTTTCCAAAGATGATCGATGCGGGGAAGTCTGCTTCCAGATCTGTGGATGGATTATATCATAAATGCTGTGTGAGAGCACAGACTTGTAGATCTTTGACATCTTTTAATTCTAGCATATAATAATCATGGACTATAGGCTAATAAACTCTCCCTTCTGGTTAGAGGTCTTAGAATCACATAGTCTTTCATTTGATTTAGTCTAACTTTGTAGTTTCAACTCTTACATCATTAGACTGACCCTGACTTTGTCAAGGCCGTGTCCAGCCCCATTAACAGCTGGATCTCACTCTCGTCAACACTTTACCTGCTTGACCACAGCTCATCTTCCAACCTGTCACCTCTAAAAGCCCCTAAAGGTAATTAACCAGACTCTAGAACAGATATAAGATCCTTAAAAATGAAGGACTGTGCCTGTCATCTCATATCCCAGTATAGGACAGATGGGCTAGAAAGCAACTGTTGTCCTCCACAGCAGAAGCCTGAGTTCAAATCCCAGCTCTATCACCAGTTAGCTGTGTCCATGAGTAGTAACTTCATTTCTCCAGGTTTATGTTCCTCATCAGTAAAATAGAGACAGTAGTAACCACCTCACAGAGATTGTGAGAATAAAATAATGTAACTGATAGAAAGCTTTTACAAGAATTTCTGGTATATAATAAGTGCTCAATAAATGCTAATGATTGTTCTTAATTATCATTATGCTAAAGTGGGTGGAACTTACTAGGCAACATGGCAAAGGGATCTGAGAAAACAGGGAAGGAAAGAAGTAAACAGGAAAGAGACCCCCCTGGAGGCTGAGTGCCAGGGACAGGTGGCTTACTGACTACTGAAGGTGAGATTTGTGCAGTTGCCTCCCAGATCTCTGCCACACAGAGCTCAGTCCCTCCCCCAGTGGACATGTCCAGACACTTTCCCTTCTCTCTTCCCTATCACCTTTTGCCTCTCCAGAGAACTTTCTCCATGCCTCCAGGCTCTGGAAACTGAGGAATTATCTCATCTCTCATTAACATAAAAGGAGTTAATGCCCAGTAATTAGTTAAAGCAAAGACCAACAAAGCTGCCAATTCCTATGCAGATTCCAATTAGTCTTGACTGCCTAGAGTTCTAATTAAGAAGGTATTTGAGGTCACATTGGTATCCCTGTGTAAGAATGCCAAGATAGATTAGTGATGTCTGCCCTAAGAGCATCGTGATAGGATAACAGTACCTGTGGCTCTTTGTGAAGTGAGATGGTAAACAAGGTTTTACCACTAAGTATATGGCAAATAATTTAATCATATGCATTATGCTTCATCCTCATAACTCCTCTGATGGAGGTATAATTATCACCATTGTATAGATAAAGAAATCAAGGACTGAAGAGGTTATGGAAGAACTCATAAAAGTAAATAAAAGATGTTTGTATTTTAAAAGTGATCTTAAAATGTCTTTAAGGTACAAGGGACTTTTAGACTTCCTAGACAGCTAATGTAAAAAGTTTTAATGCAGAAACAGTGTTTCCCATGCCCCTTAGACCAAGATATGCATTTTTTAAAAGGTTTTTGCCTTAGCTTAGGTGTGTGTACCAGAAGGAGACAGAGAGAGAAAGACAGAGAAACTACCACTGGGTGGGGGGTGGGGAGGGTGGCCATGCTACAATCCCTCCTCCTCCATTCTCCTCTCAGGATTTTGGGCACGCACTCATCTGGTGTAGTTTTCAATCTGTGGGGTCTGGGGCTTGAAGTGTCATCGAATATGTGGGAGACCAGCACCTCAACAACTATGCCACCTGCTGGACCCATCATGTGCATTATTATCCAGTATTTTACCTACCTTTGCTTAAAATAAGACAATAGGGGCAAAAAGGAAAAATAATCTCTTAACATGCATATAGGCCATATAAGAATATGCACTCAATACCTAAACCTAGAATTCACAGCTAGTCAGGTTAAGGGTTGGATCTCCACTCAGCAAAAGGATCGTTCCACAGGCCATGTTGCAAAAGCATTCATGGGAGGGCCTCCTTTACCAGCGAGAGATAGGCCAGTAGGAAGCACTGGTCTGGCAGGTAAGAGACCAGGTTCTAGTCTTGCTCTACCAGTAACCCACCATGCAGCCTTGTGCCAGTCCTTTGCCTTCTCTGCCTTCAATGTATCCATCCAAACCAGGAGCAGATTAGATAAAAAACAATGGATCTCATTATGGGTAGCTCTACCTCTAAAGAATGGTTTAGATGGTTCAAGGGGCATTTGCAGTTGTCACACTAGATAGAAGGGACACCACTGGCATCTGGATGCCAAACAACTGGCAGCACAAGGGAAGACCTCACCCCATGAAGAACTAAAGGACACACCACTTAATCTTGGAATGTCTTATCTGACATACAAGTGAGAAATTCATGTTGTAATTATGTGAGTCTAGACCCTAGTTCCGCTTTATATGTAGAAACAAAGTATTTTTGCCTGATTTTAATATACATTGAGTTTTCCAGGATGCAACTACCATGCAAATCAAGGAGAGATTGTGCTTTGTTTTGTTCATCTCTCTGCTATTTCAGAAAATCACAACTTTGAAGGCCATGCTGCTCATGCATTTGAGTGGCCAATTCCACACATTCATTTCAGTTTCCATCAAACAATCATCTGTCTGCTATTATGCCTTCCAGTCCAGTCACATCCACTCATTCACATATCAACACACATATTATTTTATTACAAATTACTTTGCTTTTTATTTTTCATTTACTTTGCAGTTTGGACATTATATAGATTTTTAAAATGAGATGTCTAGGTGGGTTATATAATTTATGAATCCCATTTCAGGATAATAAAAGGAGCATCACAAAATATTAGTCTGGAAGTTTTAGCATCACTGGATCACCTGACCCTAGGGTCTCTTCTAGCCAGGCAAAGTAGAAGAATTATGCAAAGAGAGGCATGCCCAAATCACATGACACACATTACAGGTAGAGAATGAGGGTGAATTATCTTGTTTTCCACAAATTGTTCTCACCCACTGAATAGCCTTTAGCCATTTCAGAACGTACAGTAATCTGTACCACTGAATGCATCCTGTCTAATCTCCCAAATGATGAAATCACCTGGAATTGAGTTTGGGCACATTTGGACTTGCTCAAGAATGCCTCATCTTCGCTGGGTTGGAGCTGAGCACGGGCCATTTTAAAATTTATGGTGTAATTGATTTCTTTATAAGCCATTCAGGCCTTATTATTTATTAATCCACCTGTCAAGGTTAATTTAAACTACTTCTCAATAAAGCAGTTTGACAACACCTTTGTTTATCAGATTGACAGCTTAGTGGATAAAGAGATGATAGAGGATCCCTCTGCCCTTAACAGAGACCTCTGGGAAGGAAGTTCCAGCAAGATAGTGTGTGGCTGCAGCCCTTACTGAAAAATGCAAGATAACTCACATCACACAGAAACAAAAGGTTACTCTTTGAACCAGGCAGGCCCTAGGCCTCAGGACTAGCCATTAAGTGGCCTTGAGTCCTGTTGACTATGCAACTTAACTACTCTTGGCTTTTCCCTTCCTCCCCACTCCTACCACTAGGACTTCAGTGGTCATCTCGTCCCCAACCTGCTGTGATAGTTTCCTCACTGGTCTCCTTTCCTCTGCTTTTGCATCCCCCTGCCCCCCCTAACCCCCATCATTCCAGGTGATATTTCCAAATTGCAAGTCCTACCATGTTATCCTCTTGATGAAAGCCCTTCAAGAGTTCCCACAAAGTCAAGGTCAAAGTCTTTCATGCTTTGGTTTCTGCCTATTGCCCCAGCCTTACCTCCTATCACTCTCCTCTGCCACCTTGAAAGTTATGCTCCACCAGCACCACACTTTGGTAATGCTATTCCCTCTTCATATATCTTGATCATCGTTGAAACTTCAGCTCTAGTTCAGTCACTCCCCTGACCACCTCTCCCTAAAGATTGATCACTTTCTGCCTTGTTCTTTAAATCTATGTCCCTTGAACTGGTAAGTAGCAAATCTCCAATGTGGACTATGGGCCAGGTGTGGTGCTGAGCACTGAGAACACCACAGAGAATTACAGAGACTTCGTACCCATCCTCCACAGCTTATCATCCACAGTGTGAGCTCCTTCAACACAGTTGTTCAAATGCATTTCCCAGCATGGTACTGCGTGAAGCTCAGAAAGACAAGCAAGGCTAACGTTTATTGCATGCAAGCCACTGTACATACACTTTCTTATTTTATCTTAGCAACAAGCTTTTGAAGCTTGCATTTTTGTATCCCCACATCCTTTAGAGATGAGCAAACTGGAGTTCAAGAAGGTGAAACAGCTTGTCAATGTTTACCTAACTCATTTGTGGTGAGTCCAGTATTCAAACACAGGCCCAAGTCCAAAGCCTCAACTCCATCTCCACACTCTACTGCTCCCTCTAGCACAGGGTTCAGGCTTGTTAAAGGAATCCATGATATGCACTGAGTCAAATGCTCTCTTTTCGTTTCCAAAGGTATTTTCCACACTGTCAGGGTAGAATGACTGACTTTAATAACACTGAGTGACTGAGTCTGCTTTACCAGATAGGTACTTGACACTCAAAATGTAAGATGCAAGAAATCCAGAATCTGCCCTTCTTGGGGAATGTTAGGTTCTGTAGGTACTCAGTAGTTATGTGTTAAATGAATACATGATGTTCTCTAAGAGACCTTGACAATGGTGCCGTAGCAAACATTGAATAGGGCATTCCACGAACCATGAGTAAGTAGAATGCTGGACAGATCCAAGCCCACACTGCTCACCCTCTCAACTTTGAAGATTATAAAGTTGGTCAGAAATTTCACAAAAGAAATATCTCAAGAGCAGTATGATCTCCAAGTACTCAAAATGTAACCAGCAACACCCTCTGCCCTTCCAGACACTGGACCAATGGGTTAGTGTGATGCAGTTGGAATGGGGGAATCCAGGGCTATAACTTTGCAAGATATAAAAAGAGAAGAAGGCTTGTATTGCTTTTCTATTTCTGTTTATAAAAAGTAACTGTTGAATATATAAATAAGCCCAATTTAAAAATAGGAGACAGAATTTGGATCATGTGGGCTTAAAATGCGCCGCTCAATTTCACACCTCTCTCTTTCAGGCCCTGAGGTGGGAGCAAAGCATGAAAGTGGAGCAGTTACCTAAGCAGCTCCCCCGACCCAGGGCCTATCTTCCCACTATCTTTTTGAACTGAGCACTGAAATTAATGCAATGGAGGGAGAGAGAGAGAGAGAGAGGAAAGAAGAGCATGTATGTGCCAGCTCAGAAAGGGGACAATCATTCTGTGACCTTGGCAGATCAGTTATGTGGAGGGCAGGCCATAGCCTAGGCTGGCAGGATGGTTTTGATAAAGCATGGGAGGGCTCCCATCACGCTTTGTTAGTCCTACTTAAGGGAAGAGGAGCTATTCATTTGATTGGCAGGACCCAAAGTTCTGGACCGTGTTTTTACTATTGGTCAGGATGAATCCCAGCATGTAAATGTACCACCCTCTTGTTTACAGTTTCACTTACATTTCCAGGTAGGAAGTTTGTTTCCCATCTGATCTTTCTTCCTACTTCATAAATGATGAGAGTACCAATGCTCTGGAAAGCACTCGTCTGCTTACATCTCTTCACTGTGACCTTTTCTTCCATGTGGCAGCCTGGCCAAGGTTATCACCCCAGGAAAGGCTCTGCAGCTGGGCTACCCCTGTACAGCAATACTGCAGGACAATGTGTCCATCCTTCTTAGACTTCCAGCTGACCTTCCTGCTCACAATGGAGGTAGCATCCCACCTTCAATTTCTGCATGCAGATAGCAGGGAATGATGGCAATTTAGGGTAATCTATGTGTGTTTAGTGGGAGGAGGGGAGACATCTCACTCAAGCCTCCTAAATGAGACCTCCTTCCATGGCTTTAGTTCAGTTTTTACCATGCTTTGCATCAGGGTACAGGAGATCAGGCCACTTTGTGAAAAGTCAAACTTGACTTCCCATTTGCCTATTCGTCTTTGTGCAAATTCCCTCAGAATTCCAGAGAGGAAGAGGGTGAATTTCAAATCCTTGACACATTTCAGGTTTTCAGACTAAGAATGGGCATGTAATGTCTAATTTCCTCCCACCAGGGTTTTGGCGGCAACCCACTAAGAACATCAGGGTAAGCTCTGAAGCCCCATGAAGGTGAAACATCATGCTCCTCTCAGTTCCTGTAAGGATTGAAGGCTCCTTTCTCTCCCCATCCCAGAGACCCTGAGGGCTTCTGTGGGTTGGCTCTAAAAATGATTCCTATAGAATGTCTTCACTCCAGATACTTTCTTGATTTCACTTAAAGCCTAGTGTCCTATGACTGCCATAACAAAGTACCACAGACTAGGAGGCTTAAACGACAGAACCTTATTGTCTCACAGATCTACAAGCTAAAAGTACAAGGTCGAGGTGTCCTCAGAATTGTTTTCATTCTGAGACTTCTCTCTTTGGCTTATAGATGATCAGTCTTTCCCTGTGATCTTCTCTGTGTGTGTATGCCTGTGTCCTAATATCATCTTCTTATAAGGACATCAGTCTTATTTCATTAGGGGGCCCTAATGACCTCATTTTCACTTAATTACCTCTTTATAGGCCCCATCTCCTCATTCCTTACACAATCCAGGTATTGCTGTTCTTTTACATTTTGTTTTGTTGCTTAATTTGATCACTTTCTTTTGTCTCGACTTTCAAACACATAAATTACCTTGGCCAAACTTCTCCTCAAACCAGCTTCTCCTCACCTGGGTAACTGTGACCCACTCATCTCACCCTAAACATGTCCTTCTCAGGAAAGCTCTCCTGGGTGCCCAGTATATGTTGGGGTCCCTTTCTACCCAGTCCTACTGCACCCTGAACCTACCTTTAATAACACACATAACCCCTGCAGCTTGTCTATGGTTGTCTCTGGACTGGACTTGCTATTGGACCGTGAGCATCGGTGGAGCAAGCCTCAGCCATGTTCAATGATGACTGCCACTGATTCAGTCAGGAGAGGCAAGAATATGCTGCAGAGATGAGCATAACAAAATGCAGTGGTTTAAAGGGGGATGGGGGGAAGGAAGGTTTATATCTTGTTCTTAGTGCATGAAAGTTTAAGAGACTCTGCTCCTTGTTGTCTGAGCTGACATGAATGAAATCCGCTTGCCTTGCCAAACAACCTGGCCTGTGACTTGGCAACTTTGCCCCTTTTACTTGCACTCATTCATCCATTGCAGCCTCCTTAATTTTCCTGTCCTTCCAATACCAGGTCCGTCCATGCCGAGCCTCATTCACCTACTATACCTATCTCAGAATACTGTTATCTAAGAACTTTGCACAGCTCAGAGATGTCAAAGAGGAAGCCCAACATCACACAACTAGAAGTGTCAGTGCCAAGGTTAAGAAGAATTTTATTTTATTCTCATGCCTCTATTCTTACCACTGTTCTGCCTTCCAGTAGACAGTGGTGACTAAGTGCATTATCTTTGCCTCTCTGCAGTTCCTTTCAGCATTAAAATTCCATTTTCTTCTGAGTGTATCTTTGCAAAGGCCATTAAAAGGTCATCTAGCATCTAATCTCCTTTCTTAACTTTGGAGCTAAGAGAGTTCTCTGACGCTTTCTCAGCTGTAAAACAAAGTTCATACCTGCCCCGAGTCTTTAAAAAGATGCCTGACAAAATGGCTGGCACACAGTAGGACTCAATACATGTTAACTTCCTTTCTCCCTGAGACCATTCACTTATCCCACAAATATCTATAGAGCAATGTTCTATGTTGAACACTATAGAAACCCAAATTCTCAGGAGGGACAGAGAACAATTACTCAAACATCCTTAATACAAGCTAGGAAGTGCAAAGTGCTTGAACACTGAAACGCAGTAGACCTCAGTTCAATTCTTAGCCCTCTCTAATTTGCTGTGTAATGTTGGAGAGGTTACTCAACTTCCCTGAAACTCATGTCTCCATCTGTCAAACAGATTCAGCACCTAGACTCATAATTATTTACAGGAATTAAATACATTGATATACATAAAATACACAAGTGCTAAAAAATGGAAGATGTTAGGAATGTGTCAGTCATAATTGACTGAGCCAGCTATGTACAAGCATGAACTAAGTCCTTTACACATAACAATATACACACTCCACAGGAACCATATGAAGAGGGTGCACTTACTTCCTTCATTATAGAATGAAGGGACAAAAGTGTCTTGACCAGGGTCTCAAAGAGAGTATGTGGTCTGTAGTGAGGCCATGGAGTTATGTACCTAACCACTGGGCTAGTGCATCTCCCTGAGAGAGCATCTGTGACATGCAGAGCAGAGAGAGCTGAATTTCCACTTCAAGTTGCAATCAGGGAAGGCTTCTTGCAGTGGAGAAGGATGTGCAGTTCCTAAGACCTCCTTAGCCCCAGCCCTATTCCTTCAACTCAGCATCCACCACAGTCTGTGAGGTTTGACCTCCCCCACCCACACTGTCTGGAAAGACTGTGGTGTAATGTTTGAAAATTGCCCAGTAAAGTGTAAGAGCAACCCAGGCAGAATGCTAAAAGACCGGAAAACATAAAATGTAAAAACAGCCTCTGACAGTGCAGAAATCAAGGAAGGACTTTTGCAAAAAAACAACTTCGTTTCCAGCTAAACGGAGCTTTAATCCGCCTGGTAATTTAATGTGTCTGCTGTCGCTTCCTCTGAAGTAGGACCACTCCACCCTAGGCATGGGTAATGAGGTGAAGCTGGGACTAGCCCTATACTTTGAAGGTATTTCTCCTCCCTAGCAGTGCTGGGTGATGGTGATGGAGGGACAGGAGAGAATCAAGGGTGGTGGGGTGTTGGGGGTTGATCTTCCTTTATCGTACAGATTACTTTTCATTCTGGATCCATGATGAGGGGAGTGGGGAATGCTCTAAAAGCTAAAGAAAAGGAGACCCTTGGAAGCTGGACTCCCATCATTGGGGAAAGAAAGGAATTAGGGATCTGAGGCCGCACAGGGAGCTCAGCATACGGTTGCTTCAAAGGTCTTGGAAGCTTTTGTCAAAAGAAATCTTGAGTTGCACATGGGTGTAAGCAACAGTGTGGACACTGATGTTTGACAAGCCTAGGTCTAAATTCCAATCTTATGGGTTCTAACCGTTATGACCTTGGGGAAGTCTCTGCATCTCTGAGTTTCATTCTTTTTTATTTTTTATGAAACAGAGATAAGAAGATCTGTCTCACAGAGTCAAGTGACTCTCCATCCATGAGAGATGCAGTGCCTGACACAAAGTAGAAGCTCAACAAATGTTAGTTTTTTTCTCCCTCCTTCAAGCACTGGCCTGGGAGAATAAGACCTAGAGCCTGTTCCTTTGGAACCTATAAGTAGTTTTCCCAGCCTCCACTCTGCCCATGAGCACCCGCCCTAACTGGTGTTGCAGAGAAGGAGGCCAGGTTGCTCCTTGGAGTGTACTTGGAGAAATGTGAGGCTCAGAACAAAATGACTCAGCTCCAGAAAGCTTGGGAAATGCTCCCAGCATATTAAAAGCCCTGAGAAGGCCTGCAGTGGTGAATCTTGCTAAACTTTGTCTACTTCAAAGTTCTGTTTGTCCATGGAACTTACTTTTTTAAGAACCTCTGCTAACATCTCCCATCCATGGAAATGAATTTGGGGTCATGCTACCCAGGTGATATTAAAAGCAAAGACCAAGAGAAAGGGGAGAGTGAGAGAAAAGGACTCAAGGAGAAAAATGGAGAGATAGAACATTTATGGGACACAGAAATGGATGATTATCTGTTAATCATAATATGTATGGTATCTTCAACTGAACTGGTATGAAGTGAATTTGTGCTGGGTAAACTCACTTTATAAGATGTAGTGATGTATAGTGATCAAATGTATAAAATAAATTAAAATATTTAAAAAGCAAAGGTCACTTTTATGTAAAGAGGGAATAATCAGTTTTATTCATATAACCAAAGTAGATCACTTACTCTTCCCACAACTGATCTTGGGTCTTCCTGCACCATTTCCACATCCTTCAAGTTGGCTCTGGTTCGAATATGAAGAATCAGGTGTCTGGAGAGGAAGGAATGATATGGCAGGATATTGAAGAGGCTAAAGTCAGTTGTAAACATAAAAGCAAATACCATGCTGAGAAATTCAACTCTAGTCTGCTCACATGCGTACAGGGATGCCCACAAGAGGCCCCCAAATAAGACCTCCTGTGACCTCCCATCATGGTCTGCCATGGGGGCCATGCTGAGCAATGCAGCTCCCCTTTCACAAATAAAGGACTCATTATATCAGTTTCTGGAGTGTTAGTGAACACGGCACTCAGCTGGCAGTTCTTTCTAGAAACTGTCTTCTCCTAAAGACGGCCTGTCTTGCTATAGTATCCCCTTTCCCAGGCCCAGTCTGCATGCAGTGATGGATGGTGGAGAAGGAAGGCCGACTGCCCTCATTCTAACTAGGGATAACTCTGAAGGGCCACCCGAAGTCCGGAGAGCTCTGTGGTTCAGCTGAGGCTTCTGCTGGGACCTCGCCACAGCCATCTTCTCCTTTTGCCCACTCTTTCTTCCTTCCCAAGAGTGTTCCCTATAAACATCCTTTTGCTAATCTGTGTCTCAGAATCTACTTCTAACCTGTAACGTTGCCCTTGAAATTTAATTGTTGAGAACACTGCAGGACACCCAACTCATCACTACTAGGAGGTATCTAGGTGTTTCATTGCCCAGTGCCAAGAAGAATCCTTTAGCTTATTAGCTTGTATTCTCTGACAAAAGATGGTCATGTTACCCTAAGACCTGTGTAATGTGGGACATATTACTGAACAAAGGATCATAGTGGAATTCAGGGACTCCTAGGAATAAAATGAAATACATAGTTTTTTCCAAAATGTATCTCTTTGTGTGAATTGACTTATGTATTAATCACTCACATTTACTGACCACTTACAACATGCCAGTTTCTATTCACTCATTTAATTTGAGCACTGGCACCAGAAGATAGGTATTACTGCCATCTCTTCTTCATGGATGAAGAAACTGAGACACAGAAAGTTTACATGACCTGCCCAAGATGACAAAACTGGTGTGTGATAGATGAGGATCTGGAACTCAGGCAGTCTGGCTACAATGCTCATCCTCTCCAGCACTACCCTTTCCTTGGAGACCTTTTTGTATTGACTGGGGGAAGAGGGACTCTGTGTGGACAGAACCCAAGATAGATGGGAAAGATAAAGACGGCAGAGAGATGCCAAGATAGCCAATTCCCATCTCACCATTGAATGGATTGTGATTGTGATGGGAAGAGAAACAGACCCAGCATCCATGTAAACTGTTTTCCTAAGGAAATAGATGAAATTTTGGGTAGAACAAGTGATGTTCTGAGGGTCAGGAGACAAGAACTAAGAAGGCATACTCACCTTGCATACTTGGAAGATGGTTTTTAGGATACAGAGACATAGCATCCTTGGTCAGATACTAGAGTTCTAGTGCAGAAATGGTCAGACCCAGATGCCAAGAGTGCACAGGCTTATTTATGAGGGTGTCGGAGACATTCTCCATCTGAAGATTCCTCCAAATTAGAGAAGATTTTGTTGGAGCTAAGATCCTGATGCCTATCAGTGAAGGCTTGCAGCTACCAAATCTGGACATTAGGGTTAAGGTAGCAACATATGAACCCAAAGCTCAATGAGACTGGATATAGGATTATAGTTATGTTCTTACTGTACCAACAAAGTCCCTGAGGCTCAGAATGAGGCTTCAAATGATAAAGTAATTTCTCAGGTTAGTGAATCATCCACCTTCCACATCTCAGCTGGACGTCTGAAAAACCTGAAAGCATCTCATTTCCTCTTCTGGAGAAGAGCCTGGCTGTAATTCCGTAATCACATGAGAAAACCTGTCTTCACACTCCCCAAACTCAAGAGGAAAAGCTCAAAACTTTTTGTAGCATTCATTATCTCTTTGAGTTAAATCTTTCGCGTTCTAGCCACCTCCTTTCTTCTATCGCAGGCTCTAGCATCTGCCTACAATAATAAATAAAATAAACAAGATATTTGCTATAAGTAGTTGAAGAGTGATAATTTAGCAGGTAGCAGATCTAAGGTTTTTTTTGTTTTTATTTTGGTTTTATTATTTGTTTTAGAGAGAGATCTTTGCTATAGGGAGTGTATGCTGGCCAGAGAGGCAGAGAGAAAGACAGAGAAACAAAAAGCAAGAAATCACCTCCCAGGGGGTGATGGCCACACCACAATCCTTTCTCCTCCATTCTCCTCTTGGTATTGTGGTTACGCACACACACACACACACACACACGGCATGAATTTTAAATCACTGGGTCTGGTACTTGAACCGCAGTCAACTACATGGGAGTCTAGTAAAGTAACCATTACACCATCTGCTGGCTCCAGGAGATCTAAGTTTTAATCCTGGTTCTTTCTCTATCTCCCTCTAAGACTTTAAAAATTTCCTTTCACTTCTCTAGACTCCCAGGTCCCCAGTTTTTTCTGTTTTTGTTTCTTTTTCCTTGAAGTGGATTGTCCTAAATCATCTATAAAGACACTTCTAGCTGGGACACTTCATAAATTAAGATTCATTCATACTAAGGTGTAAATGACTGCTGACAATATCAATTTCTGTCAAGATAACCATAACGCCACAAAGATCAGCATCTTGAGTTAATGTTGATTTAGAGAAAAGATACTTCAGTGGTGGTGTTTTAGCTACAGCAAGCACTGGTCATCAGGCTCCTTTCAGTGACAGGGCCAGGGGTAGTGGTGGGGAGAAGAAAGGTGCAGTGCAGGTGGGAAGCTGGCATTGAGTGGGCAATTCATGTATATTTTACTCAGATCATCATAACCCTCACAGTACTGTAAGATGGCGACCATATACTTGCAGACAAGGAAAGTACAGCATGGAGGCATCAGGAAATTTGACCAAGGTTACCTAGCTATGAGGTGGCAGAGACCTGAGCTAGCCCCACCACAGCACACTATATCCAGCCTCCTACACAGTCTGCCCATGCTAAGGAAAAGGGGATTAATGGAGACCTGCCACCTCCACTTTCCAGCCTAGAAAGTTCTCTTGTCTAGTTTGCATTGATTTTCGTGTGTTTGTTTGTTCTTGATGCATTTGCAGAATCTGAGATCCTGGCTGCAAATAAGGTAGATTAAAAAGAGAGGTCAAGGGAATGAGAGAGGCGGACTCCTTTCAGCAGCTCCCAGTATTGAAAATATTTCCCCTGTCTCTACTCTCTTATTTGTCATCTCCTGACTTCCTCCATGGTAATGGGCCAGCCACATCTTCAGCCCACCCATTTGCAGACCCCTGGCAGGTGATGGGTCATGGAAGGTGACCACAGATGTTGGTAGATTCTGAGATATTAATTTTCAGTCCTCCTGCCCCACTGCAATAGCCGCTTAACTAATCTTCCTGCCTTCGGTTTCACTGCCCCTCCCAACACAGCCTATAAAATGTTATGATATTAAATGCCCTGAAGCACAACCTGAACATCTTCAGTGGCTCCTTATTGCCTTCAGATGAAAGTCCCTATAGCGTCTGTGGTTCAGCCACAAGCTGCCTTTTAAGTCTTAAACCCACTGTCTCATTTATCCAGCTACCCAGGAATACAGGTATCCTGCTCACTGTGCATGTGCAGTGGTTTCCTGCTCCATGCCTGCTTCATACTGTTCTCTATCCCCAAACCTGCCCCTTCTGCAGATCCTAAGCCCTCAAAGCCATCTCTCATGGATGGTGTAGAGCCCAATGTATCTGTAATTTTGTGCCAGCGACTTGACCCTTGTCTCACCTGTTCTGCATTTCTCATCCCCCCTCCTCTACCTCAGACCCTGACCATACTAATGACTGAGTTCTGTAAAGGCAATGATTGTGTTTAGATCTCTTCTGTCCATTGTTGTTAGCAAAGAACCTCAAAAACCACAGGTCTCAGTAATCATAAACCTTTATATTAGAACAGCAGTTTGCATGAATAATCTCTTTCTCAGTAGTGATGATAAAGACCCCAGAAGCAGAAATGACCTGCACCATTAGCAAAGGAGCAAGGTATGGTCCTGAGAGAAGAAACAGCCTGCTCAAGGTCACACAATATGTCACTGGTGATGTTAGGAGTGAAACTTTGCCTCCTGACCAAGTGCTGTACCCAGAGATTTTTAATTTACAGGAGTTCTTTTGTCCCTTCTGATGATCTCAGCCTCTGTCCCAGACCACTCCTAGTCACACGCCTTGAGGACTTTGAGGTTTCAAAGAGATGCCGCTACAAACCCTAGGGGAGTCACTGATGCCACCTGTGGACTCACCTGAAAGAGCCAAGCCAGCTGTGCCTTCTGAATCCTCCAGACAGATGCCAGCGGCTACTGTAGAAGGCATGAGAGGGAGACCAAAGCACAGCAGTGAGGGCCACAGCAGCTAATGCCTGCCTTGCATTTTTGGCATCTGCCAGGCTGACTTCATTTCCAGATTTTGCACCTGCAGATGCTGAGATTTCTTGGCCTCTTGGAATAAAAGAATCAGGTTTGTGAATTTGCAACCTTAAATCTCTCCTGATTGCTGCTCTCAGTTGCAGGGTCATCCCCCAGGCACCCGGTTGGTGACCCCTTTGAAAAGTCCTTTGACGCATGTCTCTTCCTCGAAACTGCTTCATTCCTCTCAGTGAGCAAAGAAGCCAACGCTCCTCGAGAAAGGTCAAACACCCGCACTGTGTTTGTTCATGAGGGTGATATTTCACCAAAGAGCAGATGCTTCCTAAATGATAAATAAGAGCAGCAGATCCTGCAGATCTCAGGGGAAGGAAAGGTCTCCCAACATATGCAGTGCAGGCTCCAGTGAAGGCTGGGAAGAAGAGGAGGCCAGAGTTTGATTCACTGTGACACAGGACCTCGGGTGACTAGGAAATGGACACTGAGGCTAGCCCATCGTGTGTCCCCCATTAATGCTTACTGAATGGAGAGATAGTAACTCTAAGCCATCATTTATTGAACACTTGTTACATGCTAGGAAGTCTTCTAAATTCCTAAATTTACTCTCATGTAAGTTATAAAGAAAGAGGCTCACAACAGTTGAGCTTCTGGGGGCTGGACAGTGGCACAGCAGTAAAATGCTATGCTCTGTGAGCAACCCACAGGGGAGGGTTCTGGTTCATTTCCAGATACTTCCCTAAGTATGCTAGGCATATATGTGGCCACAGCCTAGAGCTGGCTGAGGCTGGAATAGATCACAGCATCAAGAGCCTGTTGGGGGTGCTATGCATATGTCTGTCTCTCTTTCCCCCTCACTCATGGAAGAAATAAATAAACCTTTTAAAAATGTCACACTGCTTGTCCAAATTCACTCAGCTAGTATGGAGTGCATCTTCAGTGCATCTTGCAGCGGGTCTGAGTTCTTAACCACCATAATACAAGAGAACGGAGCCCAACTTTGTTGGGCCTGGAACTAAACTCCACCTTGAATAAAGTTGCTACAGCACAAGAACTCAGAAATTATCCTGGAGACAGAAGAAAACAGCTGCCTACTTAGCATGGGAGAAATATTGCATATGTTTGAGTTCAATGGATTTGGGTTTTATTACCTCCATGTTCTTACTGTATAACCCACACAGAAGTGGCCAGGCTTCTGATCATTATTTCTCTCCTCTGTAAAGTGGGCTGAATAAAAAACATGTTATAAGATGACTATGAGCATTAGATAGGGTGATCTATATAAATAATAGGTACATAGTAGGTGTTTTTTAAATGTTAGATATCATTATCATGTCTATGAGTAGGAGTTACTGAGGAGCATATAGAATGAATAATGTTTGGGTACGTTGAGACCACAAAGTCAGGTTTTCCAGATTAGAAAGTATTCCAAATTTTTTGTGAGATCATGGGCCATCTCTTAACATACTCCTCATTTACCATATGTAGTACAACATCTTTGGAAGGAGAAACACCTATCATGGAAAACATTTAGGATCTAATGATGAATTTCAGACTCAAGACTCTGCTCACTTCTGCACTTTTATAACAAGAGTACACCTACCCACAAAGCAGCAAAGATGAGCACCTGCCAGTGGTCTTAGACTTTCTCACTTTCCTCCCTTCTCACCTCCTACTAGCTTCTAAACAGTACGGTATTTATCTGAAGAGCAATAGAAAGTCACTGAATAGTTTAAAGCAGAAATATTATGAGACTGACTTTGTGCTTTTGAAAATATGTCTCATTCTATTACATGGCCTTTCTCACTAAAGTTTGACATATTTTGGAGGACAATGGGGTGTAACGTGAGTAGGG
>NW_006203694.1:1185896-1204079 GCF_000334495.1 Tupaia belangeri chinensis
GAAAGTGCCAGACTTCTCATGGAAGTCTGGTCACCAGGGGTTGAACTGGAAAGCCAGAATCAAAAACTATCACCCAGCATCCTGGGAGTTTAGGATTTACACAAACATTAGGTCCTTCCAAATGGAATCAGCCATCAGCACCATGGCCAGAGACAAAGGACACCATTAGGTGGAATACGAGGGACAAAGGGCAGCTGTTCCAAAGCAGAAAAGTGGGAGACCATAGTCTTTCATAAGAAATTTGAATGGTCTTGGCATGTAACCTAGAAGACTACTGTATTTCTTATTAGTACCCCCACTGCACCATCGCAGCCAGAAACCCATGGTCCTGGGAAGCTCATGGTGCCCTTGTTTGATTTTATCTGTAAGGGTTCAATCTCACTGAAGTACTTTGAGACTCAACCAAGGTAATGTATATTAAGTATAATAAATGGCACATAGTAGGCAATCAATAAATGTTGGTTTACATTCCTATCAACCATCTTGGAGAACTGATTTCAATTTGGTTTCATCAATTAGTCAACATTGATGGAGCCCTTGGTATGTGTTAAGTGCAAAAGACAATCAAAAGAAGTGACCGATAGAGTTTATGTCCTTAAGGAGCTTACAATCCATCAGGAGAGGAGAACATGTAAACAACCAACTCCAATAAAGGGAGCAAAGGAAAGTAATATTATTAACTGACTGCTGCAGCCACTCTGTCTCTAAGAAGGAGCACAGTTTCCTCTAGAGTGGACAGATTTTTTCTTAGTGAGGTGTGGGGAGGGGAAGACAGAAAACCTGGACAGGCAAGATGAGTGCAACACACCCACCCAGGGTGTGTCTGGGAAATAATTTGTAAAACAAAGAAAGAAGTCAGAAATTATTGAGATTATGTGCATTGATATTGCAATGTGATGCTTTGCATTCCATAAAAAAAAAAAGTACGAGAAATTGTTAAATGTTCTTTGGACAAGTAAAACAAGAAGGGGCACCAGAAAAGATGAAACTCCCTTAGTATCCCTGGAGGTATGAAAAAGAATGTTAGATTCCCTACTAGGTGTGCAATGGGGATCCTAAAGGTCAAAGTGACTCTTTAGGCTGTGCTGACAACCTGTCACAATAATGATACTTGGATTTACAAGGAATGATGACATACATGTGGTGACCAGGCAGTATCTATACTGTGCATAAAATGTGGGGATACTAACACTCTTACCCAAATCTTGACAGTGCTGAGATTCATAGACAAGACACTATTCACATTTGTTTTTGTCTGTGGTATCTCTAAATTTTTACAGTACTCATTAATGATTCTACAAACTGATCTCAGAGGTTTAGCATACTGGTTAGGCCCATAGGCTCATGAGCCAGACAACCTGGATTCAAATCCTAACACTGCTACTTCCAAGCTATGTGACCTTGAACAAGTTGCTTCATTTCGCTTTGCCTCTGTTTGCTCTTTTGTGGAACTGTGATGATAAGATAATAAGAGATAATAGAACATAGGATAGTTAAGAGGTTTAGAACAAATTAGCATATGCAGAGTTTAGGACAGTGTTTGGACTATAGTCAATGCTCAATTAGTATTACCTAGAACTAGGAATGGTAGCCAGAGAAAGAATAGTGATGGTAGAACAAAAAGGCATTTGTGGATAGACACTCAAATCCAAGCTCCTTAAGAATAGACCATGATAGCACTGATGTGACCCCATTATGTGTCAGATTATACCCTACAAAGATATGTTGAAGTCCTGATCCCATTAACCTCCGAATGTGACTTTATTTGGAAACAGGGTTGTAACTGATGTATTTAGTTAAGATGGGGGTCATACTGAAGTAAGGAGGCCCCATCCCTATTTGACTATAACTTTCTAAGAAGAGGTGAGAGGTCAGCCTTGTAGCATAATGGTTAAGTGCTATGCACTGGGAATCAGTACTCACGTGACTGACCATAGTTCAAATGCCTGCTCTGGAGGCTTGAAAAACATGCTATGCACATGTGTGTGCATGCTCCAAATCCTGGCAATAAGGAAAAATGAAGAAAAGACTGAGAATGTGACCATGCCCCACTTGGGGTCACTTTCTCTCTCTCTCTGTCTCTCTCAACATGTGTATGCACCCTCTGACAATTGGAGGAGGAGGAGGGGGAGGAGGAGGGGGAGGAGGAGGAAAGGCACAGAAAAGAGAAGGCTATGAAGACAGAGACACACAGGAAGAACACCATATGACAATGGACACAGAAATCAGAGTTTTGCAGCTGCAAGTCAAGGAATGTCAAGGATTGCTGGAGACATTAGAAACATAGAAAAGCATGGAACAGTTTCTCACCCAGAGCTTTTTAGAAAGCATGCCTCTGCAAAAACCTTGATTTCAGACTTCTGGACCCCAGACTGGAGAAGAACACACTTCTGTTGTTTAAGTCACTCAGCTTGTGGCACTTTGCTAAGGAAGCCCAAGGGCACTCATATGGGCCCTTCAGATGCCTCTAATGCCCCTGGAGGGTGGGTTTCAGAGAGCCCTCTACACTCCTTGCCTCATCAGCTGGGCATCTCTACAGCACTAAGGCCAACCACCCATCTGTTAGCCACAGCTCTCTCAAGGGGCTGTGGTCCCTCTCAAGGACTCCCATTTGAGACAGTTTTGGTGGGCTCTTCACTCTACTCCTACAACCAAGGTACCTCACCACCACCATCAAAAGCAGACACTGTAGGTACATCTGGTAGTCACAGACTCGGCCTCTGCTCAGAGCCAGGGGCACTATGAAGCCTGGAGCTAAGAGGGCAGGAGAGAGCCGTCCTTTAGCCACCTCTAGGTTACACTGTGCCCTGGCCCAGATGCTTCTGCCCTTGGGTCTCACAAGGGACAGATCTAGCTTTTCAGCTCCAGCTGTCGCCCCTCCATCAACACTCAAAACCTGTCACTTCTGCTGACAGCAGGGCAGAGGGCCATGGAATCCTGCCATGCTTCTCTCTCTTGCTCCTGCCCTCCCATCCAGACACCTACGGGCATGCACATCCACAAGCACATGCATGCACACACACAAATACACACACACATGCACACACATACAAACACACACGTAGTCATTCCTTTTCTTTCCTCGAAAAGCTGAAACAATGGAGGTGTAGAGTGGGACAAGGTGATAGTCTATACCCAAGATGAGCCCACGTCTCAGCTTTCACCCAGTCAGAATGTGACGGCACAAAGGATGAAGAGAGCCATTTGTACTAGAGACTCAAGGGGGCAGGAGTGGGGGGCTTCATGAAGAATGTGTCATCAGACTGCAGTGTCCAGGGGGTGAGGAAAAGCCTTCGAGGCCTGGAACATGGCTATGTGAAGGAGAGTGGCAGGAAGGGAAGCTGAAAATTAATTAGGACTAATCCTAGGAAACCATAGAAAGGTACAAGTACTATCCTTCAGGGTGGGGTTTCTTAGCCAGGGTGGGTATCAGATCTCTGGGAAGATCATTTTTCTACTTTTTAAAAATGTTTATTCCTTCCTTACATTGAAGAGGCAGACACGAAGAGAGAAAGAGAGAGAGAGAGAGAGGCACTTCCAATATTATCTTTATAGAGGTCCTGCTCCCTGCCTTGGCCAACCTGGTCACAGGCACTTGTGCACACACCCAGCTTGTTCAGGGAGACCTCAGGACTTGAACCCTGAACCTTCCCATGTAGCTTCAGCAAAATGGAGCATGGCATCACTGCTGCTGGCTCTGGGAAGACCACGTGGAAATGCACATACCTTCCCTCTCCACCTCTCGCTCCACTTCACAAGACTTCTAGCATTTTATGCTTGGGTGAAACCTGGCATATGCAGTTTGATAGTTTGCCCCATGGAATTCTGGTATGCGCCATTTAACCTTGACCATGGCAAAGTCCTTGCAGAAAATGGAGCACCACAGAAGGTGTTTGTCTTGATCCATCTGGCACAGTTACATCAGAATATCTGAGTCTGGGTCATTTATAAAGAACGGAGATTTATTTCTCACAATTATAGAGGCTGGAGAATCCAAGGTCAAAGGGTCTGCACCTGGTGAGGGTCTTCTTGCTACATTATCCCACAGTGGATGAAAGAAAGGCAAGAGGGCATAGGTGTGTGTGTGGGTGGGAAAAGCACAGGTGTGTGGCTGGGGGGTTAGAAAGACTGAGTTTTGTTTGATAGAAAACATGCTCTCTAGATAATGAATCTACTCCCAAGATAATGGCATCAATCCACTCATAAGAGTGGAGCCCCTACACACCTATCATTAGGTCTCACCCCACTGCTGCAGTGGGGATTAAATTTCCAACACAAAAACTTCAGGAGATACATTCAAACCATAGCCGTGTTAAAGAAAGAAGTGACATGACCTGACCAGTATGGCAGGAAGGTACCTCTGGTATCTGTAGCAAAGGATGACCAGGGGGAACCCCATGCATGCCCCTCAGTCCTCATACCCACTGCTAGCCTGTACAGTGCCTTGGTGCAGATTAGAAAACAGTGTCCTGTCTCCTTCCACATTCTTTAAAGTTGGCACCTTACCCTGCATGGCCTTAAGCAGTCTGGCTTTGGTAGAACAGAAATGTGGGCTGATGGCTCCCTGGGTTTGTGAGGTGCCCCTGACATGACCCTCGTGCAAGGAAGGGAGGAAGAGAAGAAGAGGAGGAGGGGACAGAGTAGGGCAGGGAAAGCTCTGGCCCTGACTTTTATCTGCCCATCAGCTAAAATTCACTCCAAGAGTCCTTCCATAAATCCGGCTTCTTTTTATTAATATCTATTATTAGTTTTTTAATTTGCCATAGGCCACAGGTTCTCTCTGGAGAGAGACATGGTGGGGACAGGATAGGATGGTGAGAAAGCACTCCCCATGGGGGATAGTCAAGCTGCAATTCCTTCTCCTCCATTTCTCCACCCACTTGGGCTTTTGAGCACGCATGCTCATGGGCATGCTATGTTTCTCAAGCCACAGAATCACACAGTCAGCCAATGTGGGATTCAGCCACCCCAACCATCATGCCACCAGCTGGCCCTTCAGCTTCTTTTAAAATTGATGACCAGATGTATATATCCCACTTAGAACCAGGAACTGTTGGGCCCCAGGGGATGTTACAGAGATCAGAGAGCAAACATCCACAACTTGTACATTTTCACTCCCACTGGCACTGGTCATTTGTAGACACACCCTTTAAGATCCTAGTCTCACTCCTCAGATGAGGCAGTGGTGTCAGGTTTGGAGAGAGCAAAGGTGAGAAACAGGTCTCAAAGAACAAGCAGATGATCTCAGGAATCATTCAAATTGGGGTCAGGACAGGGAAAGCTATGCACAAGTGTGTTCACTAGTGAGTGTGTTCTATTGTGAGAGGTCCTGAATCCTAGTGGGAGGCCCGGATTCTCCATGACCAGGCTCACTGTCCCACGTAAGTTATTTTTTACTTCCAATATGAAAGGTGTTTCCCTCGTGCAGTGCACACTCTGGAAGCCTGTACACAGTCACTATGATGGTCCAGCAGAATGTCCTGTGTGTCTGTCTTTCTCCCAACAGGACAGTTGGGAAAATCAAATGAGATAAGAGATGGAAAAGCACTTTGATCATAGATTTTATTATTATTGTTATTTCTAGTGCCCCCAAAGAAATGTCCCTCCTGGGTCTTTGAATTACCTCCTAGACCATTTCTATTTCTATTGACTTTGTATTCCCACAGGAGAATTACATTTTCAACAAGTTTTTTTTCTGCTAGAGATTTGTGAAATGATAGAGTGACAGAGCTGGAGGCACCCCAGGGACCTTCCATCCTCACTTCCATACAGATGGCAAAACTAAAAACACAGAGGTACAACACCTGGTCTAAGGACACACAGTAGGGGTGTTAAGCCTTTCACCTTGACCATGGTGCTGTCCAGTGGAACTGAGATGAGAACATTCTTTGAGAGTCCCAGAAGGCCCTACTTCCCCATCAGCTGCAGGACCTTAGGCATCCTCTCATCTCCAAGGCTCTTTGTAAGAAAGCATCTGGGAGTTGAGCAAAACCATGGACCCTGTTTCTGTCTGCAGCTGAATCCACAGGCTTGATCAGCAAGCCCCAGGCTTTCCAGAAAGGAAGTAAACAGGCAGTAGGACAAGAGTGTCCCCGCACACCCTCTTGGCTGCCTCTGGAGTTCAAAAGACAGTTAACACTTCACATGGAACTCTTGACAGAAATACACTATTTTGTGCAGAGTTTCTGACAGATTGGCAGGAGAGTCTCAAGAGAAACAAAGGGAGATTTATTGGAAAGAAAAGAGAAGGCAGTTGGGATTGTATGAGTAGAAGCGAAAAAAAGGAAAATTGTTCTGGTGAAAAGGTACGCTGGCCAACCGGCAAAGAAAACACAGACACTTTCGATCCATCTTGCTCAACAAACTACACCTCAGCGATGCCTTTCTAAACAGAATGATTTAATTCTCCCACTTTAAAGGCTTCTTGCTAGCGCTGGCTACTAAAGGGGAGAGCATGGTTACAGCTCTATTACCATAGAGGCTGTCTCTTGGTGACCGACTTTATGATCAGAAACATCATTATTAGACACCCTCTGCTTCATACTAGTCAGCATTAGTCCTGTCCCCAAAGCAGATGGTGGTCTTCTCCCTGTGCAGGGACAGCATTGCTTTGGCTCCCCTTCCCAGTATCTCACCCAGGGCTGAGCATACAGTAGACATTGAATATATTTGTAAAGAGACTTTATATAAAAACAAAATATTGGGGCATCTGATCTGAGAATGTTCTCTGGAGGACAAAAAGATGGAATATTTGAAATATGAACTTGCACCTGTACCGGGTGAGCAAGGTAAAAGTGTTTTGTATCTCACAGGTGGGAGATGATAGCAACTAAAACAAGGACTAGAACCATAGTAGGTACTTTCATAGACCGCCTTCTCTAATTTTCCATGTCTCCAGTATTTCTTTAAGAATCCAGTAGATAATTTTTGAACTCTGGACCTGTTATGGGCTAGACCTTTGGAGAAGGGTATATAAAAACAGAGATGATGTAATCACTGCCCTCAAGGTGCTCAGAGCTCAAGGTGGGGGATATGTGAATGAAAATATATGAAGGTAGGGGCCAGACTATGGTGCAGAATTTAAAAAAAAAAAAAAAAAAAAAGATGGTCTGTGATGAAGCAATCTCACATGGAAGGGTTCCTGGTTCGAGTGCAAAGGCCTCCCTGTATATGCCAGGCTTGCATGATCCCAGGATGGCTGAAGGCTGGGGGTAGAGCATGACAGCAGGTGCCTATTCATTTCTGTCTCTGTCTACCACTCTCTCACTCAGAGAAGAAATAAATAAGTAAATGTTTAAAACAGATTTATGAGGGTACTTCAGAATGTTTATGGAGGGGACTAGCAGGTGGTGTAGTGGCTACATCGCTAGACTCCCATGTAGTCGTCCACAGTTCAAGTCCTGGACCCAACGGCTTGAAACTCACACCGAGCACATGTGAATGCATGCCTGAGAGCAGAATGGAGGAGAAGGGATTGGGACATGGCCATCTCCTCAGAGGGAGATTTCTCTCTTTCTGTCTCTGTCTCTCTCCATCTCTCTGACAAGCACACTTATCCTATAACAACTTTTTCCCTTGGCAACTTTTTCCCCTTCCCTTACCTGACACAGAGTCATTTTCTCATTAGTAACTATTGCTACTTGCCCAATAGAAATGTCTAGTCTTTCTGGAGTATGAAGACATGTGTCTAAGTGAGTGCTCTCTTAAAAGTTTATAGAGAAATGTAATTAAATTATGCATTCGTTTCGGTGAAAAAAGATGTTTTTGAAATTGATGCATAGTTTTCTTTATGAGATACTCATTTTCCATGAACTTTTTGCACCCCTTTCCCCATAGCATGCAGTGAAGCTACTACTCTCATCAATAGATGAGCAATATACTACTGGAGCAAATAAAGGATCCCCCCCAACCCTGCAGAGGGAAAAAAGAGGTTGACTTCACTGAGAAAGTGACTTTTGAGTTGGGTCTTGAAAGGTGATGGGTAGCAGGTTAAGAAATGGTACAGGAACTAGAAGAACCTTCTAGAAACTTCAGGAAGGCCTTGAGGAAAAGGGGATATTTGAACAGTGATGGAAATTACAGTGGAGCTCAGGGTAGGTCAGGCAGTGGTGAGGAATGAGGATGTGAGTGCCTGATTAGGGGCTTGGGGTGTGTACCTTAGGCCCAATTTAGATAGGCCTGTGAGCAAGAGAACAAAGATGTTGTGGGAGTATTAGGTGAAAGGCTGGGCTGTTGGAAACCCCCGGCAGGAAGTGCAGATCGGAGGCTCCAGGGAAGAAGCAATTTTGTTGCTGTAATAAATGGGACTGGAATGCCAGGGTGGATTCAGGAGCTATTTCAAAGGATAAATAAAAATAGTCAATAACCATATGGGTAGAGAATCATAAAAGAAAAATCCCAGCGTCAGTCCCATAACCTAGTGGGTTAGGAAGCTGGATCCCATATGGCTGACTGCAGCTCAAACCCCAGTCCTGGTGGCTTGAAAAACACACCAAGCACGTGTGCCTACCTGCCCCAAATCTTACCAGGATATAGAAATGGAGAAGTAGGGATTGGGGTGTGACCACACCCCACTGGAGTGCTCTCTTTCTCTTTCTCTAGCACCCATGCCATCTGGCAACGAAAAGCAAGAGCCAGAGAGAAATTTGATTCAGGGGAAGAAACAGACAGTGCAGAACTGCCCCCTTTTACTTAGTTTGAACTCCCCTTGGCAACTTTTTCCCCTTCCCTTACCTGACACAGAGTCATTTTCTCATTAGTAACTATTGCTACTTGCCCAATAGAAATGTCTAGTCTTTCTGGAGTATGAAGACATGTGTCTAAGTGAGGTACAAAGCAGATTGTGGTGGCTTTCAAAATAGACACCTCTAGCAGACTGAAGAAAGATGGTCCTCACTAGAGAAATCAGAAAAGGCTTCCTAGAGGAGGTGGCATTGGATTTCAGCCTTGAAGGATGATTAAGAGTTCAACTCACAGAAATGAGAGAGAGTAGATTAAAGCATTTGGGTAATAACATAGGAGGAATTGAGGGAATCTTGAGAGAGAAAGCAGGAGATTTTGGAAATGCCAGTGAGAATCAGTGCAAAATTAGGACCATGGGAAAAAGCCACTGAAGGTTTCTGAGCAGAGGAAGAATGATTGTGAACTCCAGAAAGTTAAGGCTGGCTGTGACAGAGCCATGGAGGGAGCTACAATGGAGAAGGAGAAAGCAACTTTCTGAGCTGCTCATCCATCCTCCCAGGGCAGCAATTCTTGGGCTCATGATAGTCCTCTTCTGGGACCAACTCAGGAAAAGCTCTCAGAGCTAATAATTTTATGTCGAGTCGTGTGTAAAACCAGGTTGGATTAATTATTGATGCAAACTTAGGCAAATGAAAGCTCGCTCTGGCTTGGCAAGGTTCCCCTCAGCAAAATTAGCTTACGCAGCTCTGGCTGCCTCCTGGGGAGAGGCGCATGCCTGTTAGTGCTTCCGACCCACCCATGGGGACAGGCACACGAAGGGGCTTTGAACCTCTGACTTCAGATCTATGCCCAGAATCTCAGCTGCTTCTGGGTGCCATCTGGGCTGGGAGTGGAGAAGCAGGTCCAAGATGAGTGAGGAGTCCCTCCCAGGCCTCCTGTGGATTCCCTCATAGCCAGACCGTGCACAGAAAACAGTATCAGCGATAACAACCTTGCAGATTCAATTCCATCCCATTTAATTAAATGGCTTCGGCGCTCACAAATTGCAGCAATGGATGCGAGCTCATGCCAGACACACAGCTGCAGGCCTGCAACACCAGGCACTTCAGAGGGTACAGCAGAGGCCAGTTACCACCATGGGGAGAGCCTGCACCAGCAGTGTCAGGGAACAACAGAAACATGCTCTAGTCCACACAGCCTCCCAGGGTAGACAAGCTTCATTTGACAATTCCTTGGGCAGACTTTATTAAGGACCCACTGTGTGGTCAGCCCTGTTGTGGGCAATGGAAACACAGAGGTCATAGAGGTGTCCTGGCTGTTAAAAGATCCATTTTTCCTAGGAACAGAGGAGCTGACAATGATGTTAGTGTTCTTAATATTCTCACAGAAGAGCCCAGCTGGGGATGCCAGGAAACCCCTAGAGGGAAAATGGGATGCAATATATGAGGTGCCCACGCAGCTGTATACTTGCACCCCTTTTTTGTGTAAGTCATGCCAAGTGTTTAAACATTATCCTGAGAGGACGGGAGTGACTGGGAGAGGGGAGGATTAAGCAGGGAATGTGTCTATCAAACACACTCAAGTCACAAACCACAAGAGTGCTGAGAATACTGCAAGAAGCAAACACACTTCTAGTCTCCCTTCTCTCCCCAACACCCCTTCACCCCCATCTCCCAAGAGCCACTCCTTGTCTCCCGGAAGAATATCAAGCCTAAAGGAGTTCTAGGAACTAGACCCCCAGATGGATCAGTATGAGAAGACAAAACCTGGATTAAATCAACTGAGAGAGGGAAGATACTAATGCAACATTAGATGATCAAAGGACTTGGCCATATAATTGCCTGAGGTATTTCTCTCACCTGAGAAAGGAGCGTAATGCAACATGCCTTTTCCCTTGAGGGTGGTCACAGTTTGAATGTGAAAGGCCAGCTACATGTAGCCACACAGCACCTGTCTTGAATGAATGAAACATGGTTGAAGTCATTAGTCAACTGAAAAGCACTGTATAGGGGCCTGCAGGTGGCATGGTGGTTAAAATGATGGACTTCCACATGACCAACAGCAGTCCAAGTCCTGAACCTGGCAGCTTGAAAAATCACAAGGGGCATCTGTGTATGTATGCCCAAAAATCCCAAGAGGATAGTGGGGGAGAAGGGATTGCAGCATGGCCATCCTCCTGGAGGGTGATTCCTCTTTCACTCTGTCTCTGTTTCTTTCTGGCAAGTGCACACCCACTGTGGCAAAATTAAAAAAAAAAAAAAAAAAAAGAAAGAAGAAAAAGAAAGGAAGAAGGAAGAAAAAGAAAGGAAGAAAGAAAGAAGAAAAAGAGAAGAAGGAAGAAAGGAAAAAAGAAAGAGAAAGAAAGAAAAATACTGTATAGCATGGAAGGTAGTAACACTCTAGTTTTCATTCTCCTCACTTTTCAAGTGGGTACAGCATCTGTTGTTTCTGCTGCAATAAACAGTTGGTTACACTTTACAATAGGGAATGAGGGCTGGGAATAGCATTTACTGAGCATTCATTCATTTATCCAACAAGTATTTATGAGTCAGACACTGTCTTTGGACCTCGAGGTTACAATGGTAAACAACCTAGCCCTGCCCCCTTGAACTTCATGACCAGCAGTGTGGTGGATACTAATGAAATAGAGCCACCGATGAGTAAAAATCAGCTACTGTGGTAGGCATGTCCTGAAAAAAATATGTAAGAAAATGCAAACGAATTCTTGCTTAAACCAATGCCTCGGAGCACTCTATGTTCTTTTCTAGTACTTTTATTATTTCAAGTCTTCCTCTTAAGTCACCATGTTGAGTTGATTTTTGTATATGGTGAGATAAGGGTCCAACTTTATTCTTCTGTATATGGATATCTAGTTTTCCCAACATGATTTATCGATGACATTCTCCTTTCCTGACTGTAGTTCTTGGCATGATCTCACTTATCTGTGAAATTTTTAAAAGTTGATTACATAGAAGTTGAGAGTCAAATAATAATTACCGGAGGCTGGAAAGGCTATGGGGAAGGAGGTATAGGGAGAGGTTGTCAACAGGCACACCATCACAGTCAGATGGGAGGAATGAATCCTGGTGTTCTGTTGCATAGTAGAGTGACAATAAATAACAATATGTATTTTATAAATAACAATATATATTATATATTTCAAAATAACCAGAGGAGAGAATTTTTAAAAGAATTATTTTATTTAACATTATTTATTTGTTTATTTTAATTTGACCAGATAGAGACAGAGTGAGAGAGAGAGGGAAAGTGAGAAAGCAAACCACAATGTCCGGTACTTGAACTACTGTCAGCCATGTGGAAGTCCAGAGCCCTCAACTATCATGCCACCAGCCAGCCCCAGGAGAGGTCATTTTAAATGTTCTTGCCCAAAGAGAAATGATAAATGTTTAAGGTGATGGATTTGCTAATCACCCTGATTTGATCATTACAAAATGTATACATATGAATCAATACGCCATGCTATACCTCATAAATATGTATAATTGTTGGGTCTGTCTACAATGAAGTAAACTTTAAAAATTAAAGTAAGAAAATGGCCATGCATGCCTTCCCACTTGGGGGCCCTTGCTTGTTGTTTCCTAGCTCTGATAGGGCTGGCTCCTTCCTGTCTCCCAGACCTCAGCTTAGATGTCAGTTTCTCAGCACAGCCTTCCCTAAACATCCCTCCAGGCACTCTCTAACCTGACCCTGTTTTGTTTTCTACAAAACACTCATCCTTATCTGATATTTTCTTTTTTAATGTCTTTCTTCATTTGTTTATTGACATTTTCTTCCTAGTACACTGTGAGCCATATGGCAGCGGGACCTATCTCAGTATGTCCAGGCTTTAGAACGGAGCCATGGCTGCAGCCAGTAAAAATGTATCAATCAAGGACATATAGGAAGGACATATAGGCAGGAGGATGTGAGGCTCAGATTTGCACCAGTTCTGAAATTAGAGCTTTCTCATCTAGGATGTACTGTGACACAATCACCTGAGAAGATAAAGATTAGTCATGAGAGAGATGAGATCTTCAAAATATACGCGTTGTCATGAATCTCACCTGTAAAATAAATATAAGTCTATAACCTACCTCCTAGAGTTGCTATATAATGTGCTTAGAAGGGTTCTGGTAATGTTCCTGTTGTTATGGTTGCTTTTGTTAGTAGTAGAAGTAATTGAAGTGGTGGTGGTGGTGGTGATGATGATGGTGGTGGTGATGATGGTAGTGGTGGTGATAGAAGTATTGTGAGTATTAAAGCTGCTCTCAAAAATATGATTTTATGGGAGGTTCCTCAAAGACCTTCAAATAGAACTACCATATGATCCAGCAATTCCACTCCTGGGCATCTACCCAAAGGATAGGAATATGCTCAGTTGGAAAAGTACTTGCACATCTATATTCATTGCAGTCTTATTCACTATTGCTAAGGCATGGAACTGACCCAAATGTCCACAAACAGATGAAGGGTTTGAAAAAGTATGGCATATATACTCCATGGAATACTACTCAGCCATTAAAAAAAAAAAAAAAAAACGAGCCCCTGGAATAAATGTTTTTATGGAAACCATTGGGTCTTCCATGTATACAATCATGTCATCTGCAAATAGAGTTTCACCTCTTCTTTTCCTATTTGAATTCCTTCTATTTTTTCCTCTTTTCTGATTGCAAAATACTGGAGGACATAAACGCATTAAAAATTGTTATGGACACTAGATACAAAGTGGAAAGAGAGTGTGTGAGGGGAAGAGCTCAGGAAAGGAAATTTGGGGGAAAAAATAGGAAGGTAAGACATTTGTGGGACACAGATATGGTTTAATATTTGTTGACGAGGACATGTATAGTATTCTCAACTGGGCTGGACTGAGGTGGGTAAAGTGGGTAAAATCTCTTTACAATCTAAATGATGTATAGCAATTAAATGTATAAATAACAATAAAAATTTAAAAAAATAGTACTCCAGAACTATGAGAAATAAATTCCTATTCTTTATTTAAAAAAATGACCCTATGACTGAAGTTGACTTTGAACATCACTAGAGAGATTAATTCATTCTACTGAAGGCTTCAGAGTCTCTTCCTTAGATTAGCTAAGAGTATCCTTGTGCCTAACTCCAGTGTGAATGCCCAATATTTTCTGTGTACTCCCCAAATAAGAATCTTACTCTGTTAAAACAGGATTAAAAAATAAATTGACATGGGCTCAAAATATGACTCTTCCCCTTACCATTTACTAGAAACTGATAGTTACTAATCCTTGAATCCTCTTTTCTTCATCTATAATGTGAGCATTCAAACAACTGCCTTGGTGGTTTGCTGAGAAGATAACATGATTCCATATAATACTGTATGTATTGTGTAGCCATGTGTGATACACAATACCACCTACTCTCTGGGTTTGTGTAAATAGAGAGGAGTTGCCAAAGTTCTATGGGACTTTCTAAAGATCTTTTCTTTCCCAAACTCCTCCTTAAATTTCTGAATGACTTTGGGCCACAAACCCACTCTTGATGAGCCTCAGTTTCCTAGACTTTAACACTAGAGTGGCCAATTTTTTCCTAACTTAATTACGCCCTCCAAGAAAGTGCCTCATGGTGCATATACTAAATTAAAACATTAATTAAAATAAAGCACGAGCTCAGCAACAATTAAAACAAAGGGAAAGTATATAATAAAATAACTTATTTATGTATAAATGGCACACCCCAGTCTCTATCTCAAAGCCCTCAGGATCTAAGAATGGCTCAAAAGCTGCCTACCAGGGCTTCTTCCTCAAATCATGCAAAATATTCATGGGGTCACAAACTTACAAAAGATACGCCCTTGAAGTATCTCAGAACAGATGTTTTGATCTGTTAGCAGAATTCAGAGTCTGCTCAAATAGCCATTCAAACAAAAGCATCAAGTAAAATGCATCGAGGTACTGGGGATGCAGAAAAATCTCTTCTTTTGTTGAACCAGTATTTTTGTTTTGTTTTGTTTTGCTTTGCTTTTGCTTTTGTTTTTGTTTTAGTTTTTATGTGTGGCTCCATGTCAGTCCTTCTGCCAGGCTCTGGGGATGTACTGTGGCAATGTGGCCCCTGTCCCCTAGAGGAGTTCTGAGTACAGTGGTTCACTCCCACTCCTGTGGGGTTTTCATTGTTTCCAGAAAATTGTTGCATTTTCTCCTTGAGCCTCTGCTTGGATTATTGATCATGTTTCCTCTAGCAGAGCCTTGGTCCTCCTCAGGACCCTGCTCAAAATCCTCTCTCCTGGGAAATCTTCTTTGACCAGTTCACTTCAGCCAATTGCTGCCTTCATCAAGTTTCTTTCCTCTCAATTGCACCTTTTCCTGTACCCAGCACTTACTGCTCAGTTGTAGGCATATGCATTTTTCTAAGAACCATCACATAATGGGGACCATTCAGAATAAAAGCTACCTAAGAAAAAATCTGGTCCATGACTTTTATTTACACATGTAAGGCCTGAGAAATCCAGAGGAGAACCAACAAGCCCACACCTTCATCATGCCCAGGACTCCACAGTTATGGAGTGATAGATTCTCATAGAAATAGTCACTCATTAAAAACCACAATGAGGGAGGTGAAGAGAAGAGGATAAAGATAGCAAGAGAACAAGAGGCAGGACGTTAGTGAGAAACAGATATGGCTTATTACCTGTTGATGATGACATGTATAGTATTCTCAACTAGATTGGTCTGAGAAGTATTTCATGATGGCTATTTGATGACTGCAGTAAGCTATATAGCCACAGCTAGGTGCTACTTTATGGTATGTTCATTCTACTCACTGAGGTTTATGTCTAAAGTCAGACTTGTGTTCATAGATATGCATGTATCAGCTGCGCTTGCTATTGAAAATATTTGGATTAATTAAGATCTTTAGTAAATCAATAAAATGTGGGGGTAGGAGAAAGGCATAGAAAGCAAACATGGATACCAGAGACAGTGTGGGAGGAGCATGGGAGATAGCAAAAAGTGAGAGATAGGGAATCAAGGATGGGAAAAAAAGCAAAATATACAGGAAACAAGAAATGGAAAACTATTTGTTGATGATATCATGTATGTTGATGTGCTTGATTGAACCAATATACAGTGTATTCTGGATGGAAAGTCTCATTTTGTATGCCGCAATGATGTACAGTGAATGAACGTAAATAAATAAATTTAAATAAAATTTTAAAAAGAAAAAAAAAACATTTCGTGATGGGTAAAGTCTTTTTTACAAGCAAAATGAGAAATAGTGATTGGTTGTTTTAAAAAAATAATTAGAATAATAATAATAATGATTGGGAAAATCATAGAAAAGATATTGAATGTTGAAGCGGGGAGATTAATGTCTCTATATTGACTGACATGCATGGCATTCCCTTTTGAAAAAGCAATGTAATACACTGTAAAGTTATATGTAATTCAATGTAATATAAAGATTATAATGATAATAAAAATAAAAACAAAGAAAAAAAAAACACAATGAGATACCACCTAACCCCAGTCAGAATGGCTAAGATTTAAAAAATAGAAAAGCTAGTAAGGTTGTGGTGAAAAGGAAACTTTCCTACGGTGTTAGTGGGAATGAAAATCAATACAGCCACTGTGGAGAACAACACAGAGATTTCTCAAAGACCTACAAATAAAAGTACCCATACAATCCAGCAGTTTCACTCCTTGGTATCTACCCAAAGGATAAGAATACACTCAGTAGGAAAAACACTTGCACATTCATGTTTATTGCAGCTTTATTCACAATCGCTAAGACATGGAATCAATCCAAATGTCCAAGAACAGATGAATGAATTGAAAAAGTGTGGCACATATGCGCACGATGGAATACTACTCAGCTATAAAAAAGAGCCCCTGGCATTTGATAGAAAGTGGATTAATATCGAAGATATAATGCTAAGTGAAGCAAGCTAGACTATGAAAGAGAGGCAGTGTATGTCCCCATTTAATATATACAAAATGTCTGCACTCTACGGCAGAAACTTAAAGACTGGAAGGTATGTTAGGATGGAAAGCAACTATGGATACCAGAGACAGTATGGGAGGAGAGTTGGGAGTGTGTGTGTGTGTGTTTGGGGGGGGGGTGGAAAGAAAATCAAGGGGAAAAAAAAAATTCAACAGAAAAAAATGGAAAACTATCTGGTGATGACAATGCGTATGGTAATTTCTTTGATTGGACTAACATACAGGCTATTTATTCTGGGAAAATTTATGTTCGATGTTGTAAAGATATATATGATTAAATGTTAAAAAATAAGAAAAAATTAATTTAATTTAATTAAAAAAATAGTCATTAATCCTTCCTGGCATTACTTCCAATACTATCTCCTCTAAAAAGCCCTCCCAAATTACTCCAGTATCCTGAATTCTCTCCTATGAAGCCTCCACTGTCACATAACAGCCCTCTTCAAGAAATATCCCTTCCTTTCCCTCCTAGGTACTCACACTGCTTATCTCTTATGGATAATACTCCAGGATTCCATTTCCTTTTCCTTTGTGGTACAGGGATATCAGAAAGAAACTGGACCCAGTCTCTGTGCCTTAGTTCTCTCTGGGCTCATAATGGAGAAAAAAAGTCTCACCGTGGAGCCCACCATCTTGGCTTCATCTCATTTTAGAGGATGCAGAGGAGCTGCTTCTCTTCCTGACCACATGGGTTCCTTTCTACAAAACGTGTCACCTTCTGGGCTCATTGTGATGACCACATGCATGAATCACAGTGGTTGCACACAGTAGTACTCTCGGCAAGTCATTTCCATTCTTCCCTAGTCCTTCTCTCCAGAAATGCCACTGACTAGTTTTTTCACCCCTACAAAGCCTCAACCCCAGGCAGAGCTGGACAAGTCGCATGCAATTAAAATTTCATTACCTTTACCAAGCAGAGTACAGTACATTGACTAATATAATTACAGGCAATTGTCGAAGTCAGTGAACAATGTGCATTTATGAGGTAGTGTCCTCGACAATTACAGCCCTTTACCCCTTCCTAATCCACAGTATCACCCACCAAGGACTTCTCGTCGCTCAGAGAAATAGCCTGACTTTCTTGGAAGAAATAGGGGAGGGGAGGCTATGGTTTGAATGTGTGTTCTCCCTTCAAAATTTGTATTAAAACTGAATCCCAGTGTAACAGTATTAAGAAGAGGGGGGCACTTTTAGGAGGTGATTAGACCGTGAGGACTCCACCCTTATGCATAGGAATAGTCCACTATAAAAGGACTGGGGAGGACCAGCAGTTGGTGTAATGGCTATGTTGCTGGACTCCCATGTAGTCAACTGCGGTTTGAGTCCCGGACCCGGTGGCTTAAACTCATGCTGGGCGCATGTGTGTGCATGCCCAAGAGCCCAAGAGGAGAATGGAGGAGAAGGGATTGTGGTGTAGCCATCCCTCCTGGGGGGTGATTTCTTGCTTTCTGTCCCTTTCTCTCTCTCTCTCTCTCTCTCTCTCTCTCTCTCTCTCTCTCTCTCTCTCTTTCTCTCTCTCTCTCTCTCTCTCGCG
>NW_006203694.1:1204104-1263677 GCF_000334495.1 Tupaia belangeri chinensis
AAAAAAAAAAAGGACTGGGGAGACTAAGTAGGCACTTTTTGTGAGGACATGGTGAAGCTCTTTCCCCCTTGAGGATGCAGCATCAAGGTGCCATCAAGCAAGCAGAGAACGTTCTCATTGGAACCTGCCCATGTCTTATTCTTGGACTTCCCAGCCTCCAGAATAGACATATATAAATGTTGGTTCTTTATAAATTGCCCAATAAGTGGTATTTTGTTATAGTAGCACAAACAGACTAGAAAGTAGGAGTCCAAGGAGTCTTTTATTTTTCCTCTTTGACTATTCTAGACACCCTGGTAGTAGGCAGAAGAGAAGGGAGAAGAGATAACGAAAATGCCCTTTACTTCTCTTCTAGGGTCTACTCTCATGAAACTTTATCTTTTCAGGGCGGACAGAGTATGTACACTTAAGTATCTGGTGCTCTTACAACACACATACTCACCTAAGCAAATGCCTTCACTGTGTTCTCTCTGTAGGACTGGTGGCTTTCAAGAGTGAAGACCTCAGTCTTGAACTCATTTTAGGACATCTAAAGCAAAGCAAGGAATTGGCTCAGATCAGGGTTGTTCCCCTAACAAAGTTCTAAGAGTACTTAAATCCCAGCATCTTGCTCTCAGTTGGCTTAGGCAGTGCAAGGCCATCATCATAGCTATAATACACAAAGCACTTTGACTCTTCAAACCCTTTTCATGGACTATCCTGTCTGATTCTTATGCGAGCTCAATGAGATGAGTGTTCTTCTCATTGCTTTGTTTTATTTTTTTTTTTTATTTTGCTTTTGAAGTAGGAACAGAGGTTCATAATGACAAATTAGTGGCCCAGAAATACTCAACTTGGAAGTTGCAGGGCCAGTATTCAAACCAATTCTCCTCTGAAGTTTGTCCTCTCTCTGGTGGAAAGCCAGAGTTTTCCCATACCTCAGTCTTTCCAAAGGGGACTTCAGTTACTAGCTCTGATACCTGCTAAGTACTAGGGGGGAGGGGGGAGAAGCTCTTGAAAGTCATCTAACTAGCTCCCTTGGGTTTCTCACTCAAAGAACCCTTCCAAGCCCCCACAAATGGAAAGGCTTACTGCTGTGATTGTTTATTTTCTGACTTCTGCATTAAACCACAAGCTTCATGATTACATTGATTTTGTTTGCCAATATATCCTCAGGACCTAGCAAAGTGCTAGACCCATAAAGGTGTCTAATAAGAATTTATCAGCCAACTAAATAAGTAAATAAATAAATGGACACATAAATAGTTTTCATTAGCTATGTGAGATTAGGAAATACAATTTCTGATCTACCACTTCCTCCATGTAAAATAGCAACCATCATATCTACTTTGCAAGGCTATTGGGAGACTTAGACAAAGCCCCTAGCTTAGTACCTGATACATAGCAGGTGCTTAATACGTGGGATATTATTATCACTTAATGAATTCACACATCAGGGCAGTGTCCTGCTCCTTCTAACCTATCCCTAGAAAGAAAACGAAAACTTAGAAGCAGTGTCGATGGGACATGTGCTATGTAGTTGACATTTTCATATACATGGAAGGAGTCCATAAGTGTCATCCCTTACATATTGGGAGCTGAGCTGGTAAATTGCTTTCTCACCACATTGCTCTCACCAATACCACTGTGATGGTCAGTAATGATGGTCAACTCAAATCCTGTCTTCCCAGCATTACTGCAGGCAGGACAAGGAGAACTCAGTTTCACCAAGGGGCTTTAATTGTCAAGGAAAAAGTTAAAAGCTCCCTAAATATCATGTGATATGACCAGAGCACTGTCTTGGTGGACTAGGAGTCCAAGCACCAGGCTCCAACTTGCTGAGTGTCCTTAGGTAAACTGCTTCCTTTTTCTGGGCTGTTTGTCCATCCAAAGAGCACCAAAAATGATACCTATCTCACACAATTGTGAGGACTGCATGAGATAGTATTAAAAATAATGATGTTAACCACAGCTACCAGTGATGGAGAGAAAGCTTGTGACATGTCACAAACTTTCCTGGGTGCTTGATCTCATTGCTGTTTCTTCCCAATAATGTGATCAAAACTCAACTATTATCATTGCTTTATTCAGAAAAGAAAATGAAGGCTTAGAATGGTTAGGGAACATCCCCAAGGTTACCCAGCAAGTAAATTTCAGAATAAGGGTTAAAATCTAGAATTTTTTCAAGTTGTATTTATTATATGAAAGTGAAAGACAGAGAATGAAAAGCCCTCAGTGAAGTCTCACAGTGTGATAATCTCCAGTCCCTCCAGGCAGTCAAAATTATTTGCACACAGATCCCCTGTTTAAGGTCAGTGGAGAACCCAACCTACAATCTTCCATATGAATCCAGCATCAGTTGAGTTGCCATTGAGCCAGCCCACAAACCCAGGATCTGAGCCACCAGGCTATCCTGCATTCTGCTCAGGGCAGGATAAGATGAGGTTAGCCCCAAGGAGCCAGCTGGTTCTGTTCTCTGTGACACCAGTTCCAATGTTCCCGTTAATCTGGGCAAATCAAAGTTGGGACCTCAAGTTTCCCATCTATGAAATTAGAAGGTCAAACTAGGTAAGATCCAAAACCTTTTTCCATTTAAGCCTCCTAGACTAAGATTTTAGTGGTATGGGACATTTTTGAACAGAAACCACTGATTTGACTCTTTAAGCTCCATTTGAAGGCAGTACGATGTGATATGCTGGATGTCAGGTAATCAGACAGGCCTGGGTTAGACCCCAGCTTTGACTCTTTTTCAGTGAGTGATCACCACTGTGCCTCAGTTTCCTTTTCCGCAGATGGAAAAGATATATACAACCTCACAGGACACTTGCAAGGATTAAAGCAAAAGTCCTCAGCCTGGTATACAAGGTCCTATGGCCCATCCACTCCCATTTTTCAGAGCTCATCACCTCCTAGCTCACTTTCAGTCACTCTGCTCAGTCTGCGTCCTCCTGCCTCAGTCCCTTGTTACTTGCTCTTCTCTGTTCCTGAGCAACTTGTCTCCACGTAGCTCCTGCTCACTTCTTCATCTCAGTTCATATATCACCTTCTCTTAGGGCCTTCTCTGATCTATTTAAGATTAAAAACCTCTCTTCTCATCCACCCACATCCTGCCAAGTCTTCCCTAGCCCCTGACCCTGCTATATTTTTTTTCTCTGTAACTCTAATTACACCTGACATGCCATGTATTGTCTATCTCTTCCCACTAAAACATTAGCTTCATGACAGCAGCAATCTTTGTGTCACTGCTTTATCCCTGGCAACTTGAACGATTTCTGACATGTAGCAGGTACTCACTAAATACTTGTTCAATGAACAAATGAATGTACAATATCTTTCAAGGAATGTTCATTTTGATTCTTCTTCTTCATAGTAAGTCTTGCCACTAAATGAGCACTTATTATGAGCTGGGTCTCACGCTAGGCATTCTACTATCAATATGTGCAGCTAACATCATTCTCAACACCTGCAGCGTCAAACAACTTGAGCTCCAAATATTGGGATGCCCTCTCTCTACCTGTCATTTTTCGCATCCCTGGCTCTCCCCAAACGAGTTTCCCAGATGTGTTCAAGGAACCAGTGAGTCTTTTAATTAAAACAGTCTGCTATGATGAATCTGTTATTACAGAGCTTTACCTATGTAAAACATTAATAATACAAATTTCATTTGTTTATGTCAGTGCCAAGCATTAATTTTTAATAGCAAAATGTATGAGTTATGAAAGGCATTAATGCAAACCAAATCACCAGCTGAGGATGAAAAGGAAATCTATTTTTTAGGGTAAGCAGTGGCGATGAAATATTATTGTGGCTTCCAAGCAAGGAGGGAAAAAAAATATTTCTTTACCCTTCAGCAGCAATTAAAAAAAAAAAAAAAGATGAAAAAAGAACTTTATCATCACCTTAACATCAGTCTAAATTGGAGCAGAGAGCTGTCCCTATTAGCCTGCTGGATCTCAGGTGGCAATTTCAAAGCAAGAAGTTTATGCAAAATTGTCCTAATTACCCACCCCAATCACATTAATACTTCTAGGATAAAATATTAATAATAGCATGTTACATTTATATAGCACGATAGAGTTTACAAAGCACTTTCATCCATTATCTCAACTGACTCCTGCAACTCTGTAAGGGAGGGAATGTACCTCCATTTTACAGATGAACTCACTGAGTTACCAAAAGGTTGGATGACTGGACTGGGACTGCAGCATTTTTGTGAAAGAATAAAGAAAAGTGAGAAGTCCAAAAGGCAAGAAAGGGTAAAGCAAATAAATAAATAAATAAAAATAAAGGAAGGGAGGGAGAGAAGAAAGGAGGGAGGGAGGGAAACAAGGAGGGAGGAGGCCAGCAGGAGGATTTAGGGAGGGAATGAGAGGAGAGAAGTTGGAGACAGGAAGCCAATTGTTCAGGTGCTTCATCAGTCACAACTTCCCTTCTCTAAATCCATTCTCAGCCTTCCTCAGCCCCCCTCTGCCCTCCTCTATGGCCCACACAGCTCACACCTGAGGATCATATCACCAACCTTCCTCCTCTCTGCATCCATCCAATGGGAGGTCCCAGCCACAGGACAGCAAGTGACATTTCCCCTGCTCACCCTTCCTGATCCAGCACAACCTCCCTGGTGATAGCTCCATTCCTCCACTCCCAGGTTTCACCAGGAAGATTTCTTTATGATTCCCTTCTCCCAGGGACTTGCAAGAAATCTCTATCCTCTCCTTACACCTTCAGCCCTAGAGATAGTGACTACCTCCCACTTACATTGTCTCTGAGAGCCTCCACCTCCCTTTTTATTCTTTATCTGTACTCATAACTTCATAAAATACCCTGCCATTAAATGCTCTTTATTGTTGTCCTGTAGCCTAATTTTTAATAGCACAATGTATGAGTGGTTAAGAGAGCCAGATTCCACATGGCTGACTGCAGTTCTATTTCAGCACTGGCAGCCTGAAAAACATGCCAGGTGCCTTACAGGATGGTAAAATGGAGGAGAAGGAAGTGAAGTATGACCATACTCCTTCTCTCCCTCTCTGTCTCTGCCCCTCTGTCTCTTTCTGATAAGCACATGAACCTTTTGGCAATTAAAAAGTTAAAAAAAGAAAAAGAGAGAAATAAATACTCTCAGACATATTACTCAGAATTCATCAAAGGTGATTTCCATTTTGTGATTGTAATTTGACTTAGACATTAGCTCTCTCTCACCTCACCCCTGCTCTAGACAAAATTAGATTAGCAATATGGAAGTTGATCAAAATAGAGATCAGCTATCTCCCCTTACTAAAGAGTATCTCTCAACAGTTAACTCAAAACCATTATTTGAACTATGGTCTCTATTTTCAGTTCTACCACATTCTGATGGTTACCTAGAACAGGAGACAGATAAAGCCCTTACTGAGAGGGTGAAATCAACACAGACATTCAGTAAAATCTTTCTGGACAAAGAGGATGGCAGATGTATCGACACTGGACACTGCATATTCAATTGCTCACATATTTTATAAATGTACAGAGGTATGTTATTGTATGACATTAATATGCTTACAAGGCTTCCTGTGAAGTGGGCATTACTGTCTTCATTTGCTCATGAGGATATTGAGGCTCAGACACTGTCACTAGCTTGCTTTTCCTTGGTCATGCAGTTATTATTACCAAGATGTTCCTTTTCTGGAGAACTGACTCCGGGGCAACAGGCTGAATGGTACGTATTGGGTCATCAGAAAAGTCGTGATGTTGTTTTTCTCTTTTTCTATTCAAAAATGTGTCATGAGACTTTTCTGATGACCCAATATCATGCCATTTAATCTCTCAACAACCCAATAAGATAGTTATATTTTCCAGACGAGAAAACTGGGGCTTGAGCTGAGGGGGGAATATGTTTATTTGATTCCAAATTTGATGGTTCCAAAGCACAGCCTGTTCTGAAATGTTACAGTAACTTCTACTAGACCAGGCTACTGTGCTGTCCCTTTGTATCTCATGCATGACTTCTGCCATGGCCCCCCTCAGACACTGCAACACAGTAAGTCAAGCAGTTCCCAGGGTCACAAGGAAGACTATGTGCCCCACTCACATGCCACATCTCTTCTGTGAGGCTCATGCCTGTTTTTAATCTCACTGCTGATTGAACTAAAAAGATAAAATCCTGAGATGAGCAAAATGATTATTCGAAGGAAAGAATTAATCCTGTGGTCTTTTGAACTTGAAAAAAAAATTTTTTTTTAATTTTCAAAGTGTGTGCTTATTGTAACATCAAGTGCTACAGAAAGGAATCAAGTGAAAAGCAAACACTCCCCCTCTTCCCATCTGGCTCCCAAACCCATTTCTCAGAGATAACCATGATATGTAATTTATGTCTTCCTTCTCTAACAGAAATTTTAATATATTTTATACCAATGGGATTAACCTAGACAAACTGCTCTACAGCTTAATATTCTTAGACATGTATTTTAAACATCTTTCCATGCTAGCACAAATACTTCATTCATCCATTCCTCAGATATTGATTGAGCAGTGTACCAGGACCTATATGAGGTACCAAGTGTACACTGGTAAATGAATCAGCCTTCACAGTCATCTTCATCCTCACATGCTTTAAGGACACACAGGTGCCAGAAACAGTCCTTTCCATGGATTTTCTCTTCTTAGGGGAAGAGCCTATGGCATAAGTACTGTTAACATCTCCATTTTCAGAACAGAAAATAGAGGTGTAAAGAAATCAGTTTTCTCAGAGTTAAGTAACAAAGTCACCCTGTTAGTTCCTCGTAGACTCAAGATTTAAACTCAGGCTCTCTGATTTCAGAGCCCAGGTTCATAAGAAAAACCATATTGCCTCGAGGTTCTGGTCCTCACTGAGTTCACCATCTAAGAGATATGAGCATGGAGAGGGTACAATACATCCATACAGTAAGTGCTATTTGAAGAAAACCAACAGAGTGCCCAACGTCTGTGGTACTTTATGTAATAATGTTTTGGGTGTTTTTTAAGAATTACTTATTCTGGCAGGACCAGCAGTTAGCGTAATGGCTATGTCGCTGGACTCCCATGTAGTCGACCGCGGTTCCCGTACCAGACCCGGTGGCTTAGAACTCATGTCAGGCGTGTGTGTGTGCATGTCCAAGATCCCGAGAGGAGGATGGAGAAGGGATTGTGGCATGGCCACCTCCCCGGGGGGTGATTTCTCGCTTTCTGTCGCTCTGTCTCTGTCTGGCGAGCGCACGCGCCCTGTAGCAAAAACCTCTCAAAAAAAAAAAAAAAGAATTACTTTTTCTGACTGAGGTTAGGGGGTATCTCATTGTGGTTTTAATCTGCATCGCCCTTATGATGAAGGATGTTGAGCATTTTTTCATAAGCTTTTTGGCTGCTTATATATCTTCCTTAGAAAGTTCTTTGTTCAGCTCATTTTCCCATCTTTTAATTGGGTTAATCATTTTGGGGGGAGGGGAGTAAGCCACTTGAGTTCCCTATGTTTTCTGGTTATTGGTCCCTTATCTGAGGCATAGTTTATGAAAATATTCTCCCATTCTGAAAGTTGTTCATTCACACTAATTATTTTGTCTTTTGCTATGCAGAAATTTCTAAATCTGATTAATACCACTTGTCTCTTTTGGGGATTGTTGCCTGTGCTTTACAGGTCTTATTTAAAGTCTTTGCCTGCCCCAATGTCTGTCAGAGTTTCCCCCGTGTGTTCCACCAGTAGTTTTAGAGTTTGAGGTCTTAGATTTAGATCTTTGATCCATTTTGAGTTGATTCTTGTTAGTGGTGAATTGGTAAGTGTTGACAGGGTTGTGTTGAAAGGGAAACTCCCCTATACTGTGGGTGGGAATGTAAATTGGTCCGGCCACTGTGGAAAACAATGTGGAGTTTCCTCAAAGACCTACAGATAGAATTACCATGTGATCCAGCAATTCCATTCCTGGTACCTACCCAAAGGACAGAAGAATACTCAGTCAGAAAAGTGCTTGCAAATGTCCCAACCCAAATGTCCACAAACAGAAGAATGGATTGAAAAAGTGTGGTACATATACTCCATGGAATACTATTTAGCCATAAAAAAAAACAAGACTCTGGCATTTAATATGAAGTGAATGAATATAGAGGATTTATTGCTGAATGAAGCAACTTAAGCTTTGAAGGAGAGACATTGTATGTCTCCATTTAATATATACTGACTGTACACACTGTGGTAGAGACCGAAAGATTTGAGGGCATAAAAACATTGAAAATAGTTATGGACACTGGAGACAATGTGGAAGGAGTGTGGGAGAGGGGAAGAGTGTAGAGAAGGAAATTAGAGAGAAAAATAGAGAAGTAAGACATTTGTGGGACACAGAAATGGTTTATTACCTGTTGATAATGTGTATAGTATTCTCAGCTAGACATGTATTTCATTTTGGGTAAATTCTCTCTGCAAGCTAAATGATGTATAGCAATTGAATATATGAATAATAATAACAATAAAATAAATATAATAATGATAAATAAAATTAAATAATTATTTAAAAATTGATTTCTATGGATGCCAGTATATTTCTAGTTTTTCATTCCAGGGATCATTTATCCTTGTTCTAATACCATAATGTCTTGATTGCTATGTATTTATAATAAACCTTCAAATTAAAAAAATAATAATTATTTATTTAATTTTATTTATTTATTTTTAAAACTGGTTATAGAGCACATATGCTCACCAGAGAGAGATAAAATGAGAAAACAAGACACTAGTCCAGGACTCAAACTGTGATACGCCATGTGGGAGTTCATCACCTCAACCACCGTGCCACCTGCTGTACCTGTAATAATGTTTTTATCTATTTCTCTGTTCATGGACATTTGGGTCATTTCCAATATTTTGTGACTACCAATAACATACAATAAATATTCTGGCCCACCCAGTGCTGGGCAGCTATCTCTGCAAGATAAATTTTTACAAGTGGAATTACAGAGGTATAAGAAGCATTCTTGTTTTTATTTTGAAAAATGTTTCCAAATTTCCCCCCCAAAAAAATTATGTTGTTTTGAGCTCCTACATTCATGGTTTATGATTACTCATGTTTTTGTGTTCAATAAGACTAATTATTAGGAAGCATTTTAATCTTTAGTGAAAAATTGCATTTCCATTCTGTTGTTATTTTCATTTATTTTCCTTTAAGCATACTGCTATATATTTATTAACAGTGGTCACTTCTTGGTTTTGCCTCATTAATTTAAGAGAGAATATGATTTAATGGAAAGAACTTGAGAACAGAACTCAAGAGAAATGAGATTCAGTTCCTGCACAAAAGCCAGCTGGCTAGTCACGAGTACATTGCAGACCTCAGTGTAGGGGTCCTGGAACAGAACAAGACTGGGAGCACCATGTCTGGGACAACAGCGAACAGCTAAGAAAGAGTGCCATCTGAGGGCTGCCTGGAGGCAGTCAGCTGCAGGATTTAGCCCAGCCACCCAAAAAACCTCCACACTCCTGAGAATGTGTTTGGGATTGGACCTCTCAGTAGTGGAACTTCTCAGGCTCATCCAAGTCCACTCTGAGTTTACATCCCACAAATCAGATCACTAATAACCAACTGAAATAACTCACTTTCTGAGGGCGATCACATAAGGAATCATGCTCTTCCTGATTCCCACTTTCCTCCTCAGAGAGGAGGAAACATCAGAGGGGCCCATTCAGAGAAAAAAAAAGGAGGTTTGTGAAAAAGTGGACCTCTTCTCCCAAGCCCCACTCAACTCTAGACTTTGTAAAGTGGTGAAGAGAGTTTTGAATCTCATAAGAAATTAAAGTTTTAGACCTGGAACCCGCTGGTGGAATAGTGGTTAAAGCAGCTGGATCCCACATGGCTGACCATAAGGTTTGGGTTCCAAATCCAGCAGCTTAAAAAACACACCAGGCATGTATGTATGTGTGCTGAAAATTCTGGGAGGAGAAGGGATTGTGGCATGGCCATTCCCCACCCCCCTGGGGTGCGCTTTCTCACTTTGCCTTTCTCTCTTTCTCTGTCTCTGTCTGGCAAGCTCATGTGCCCTATACCAAGTTTAAAAAAAAAAAATAGAAAGAAACAGACCTGCTTCCTATTAATCAAAATAAGGCTCTTATAATACCTGAAGTAGCTGACAGTCCTAGAATCAGCCTGAGCTATCATGAAGAGAGCCCCCCACTCAGCAAAAAGGGGGTGCAGTGAGCACAGCTGGTAGCAGTTATGAGTGGGAAAAATTAAGGATTTCATGTTTACGTCCCAACCAGTTAAGACTCTTCATTATTAGTAAATAATGAGAGGATTGACTCAGCCGATCTTTCCTACTTATCTCATTCTGAGATTACATGATTTATTCATTCATTCAACACACATTTGAGGAGCAGTTATATACCGAGTGCTGTGCTAAACCATGAGACTACAGGCAGGAAAAAGTATTATCTCTGTCCTCTAGGAACTTTCTGTCTCTGGAGCAGACAGAAGCACATAAAAGCAACGACCACCTGTGCCATCCATGCAGCCTGGAGATTTGTGCAGAGCCCCATGAGAGGAAGGGACAAGAGGAGTGGAGGAGACATCTTTTAAAAAGCAGACTGAGTCTCGAATAATGAAAAGGGGATTGCTGGTGTAGAAGTGAGGAGAGACTATTCCAGACAGAGGATAGAGCTGTGCTCTGCATGGTGTAGAGGGAAGCTTGGAGTTTGGAGGAACTGCAAAGAGGCCAAGGTGGCCAGGGTAGGAGGGAGGAGGTAGGGGCTAAGACGAACCCTCAGAGCAGGATGAAAAAGGGGCCTAGGAGCGTGGATTTTTTAAATGTATTTATGTTTTTATTTTTAAGAGAGATTTTTGCTGTAGGGCACATGCACTCATCAGAGAGAAAGAGAGCCAGAAAGTGAGCAATCATCCCCCAGAGGGGATGGCCACTCTGCAATCCCCTCTCCTTCATTCTTTTCTCTGGATTTTGAGAAAACACACACACACACACACACACACACACACACACACTGGTTTTAAGCCACCAGGTCCAGAACTCAAGCCATGATTGACTACATGGTAGTCCAGTGACATAACCATTATGCCAATCGCTGGTCCCAAGGAGCATGGATTTTGCCCCAAGTTAATGAGGAGTCATGGGAAAGTTTGTGGCAGGTGTATATCATGGTCAGAAGTGTGTTTTAAATGATGAGTCTGGGACTGGTCTGGAAACCAGTTTGCAGGCGCTGGGAAGAGAATGGAGACAGACCCAACCTCTTCTTCTACCATCTTCTGGCCCACTGAGTGTCCCCAAGAGGTGAGGTCAGTAAAACACCCTTGTCTACCTTTCCTCTGTAAGTAATAACACAACAATTTTCTCTCCTCTCCAGGGGCACTGCCCCAGTGGAATGGGATCCTATAACAATAGCCATGCTAAATAGAAGATGGTAGAGGGTGAGGAGAGAGGCAGATAGATTTCACAGCTATGACTTCTGTCATGTTGAATTGCCCCTGGAGCTAACACACTGCATTGTCAATTGGGCCCTTAAATACTACACAGGCCACGTTGGCCAAGCAACAGTGCTAGAATCTTCCATGAGGAATCAGAGCCAGGGCATAAGAGAAGTTAAGTGCCAAACTCGGCGTTCAGAACTAAGCTCTCAAAGGAAGGGAAAAAGCACCATGCTTTTGTGGGCATGTTCTTCTCACAAATCACTATCCTCAATCACAACTTTAATTGTCACCGACAATCCTACAGGGTGGAAACATTATCCCTATTTTATTCATGAATAAACAGATTCAGAGAGCTTAGCTGGTGTGCCCAACATTGTCTCGCGGGAATGCAGATAGTGTGCCCAGCTTCCAACCCAGGCTGATGCTATTCCAAAGTCAGCTGCCCTCATACACTGCCTTCAAGACTACTCAAGGGACAGAGCTGAAGCTGCCACAGGCAGGAGCTGCTGCTGTACACTGGACAAGATGGTAGAAGAGGCTGACATTTTTAAATCTCCGTCATTTGGAGCATCTTAGCAACTAGCCAGGCTTTAACTTCCACTGTGTTAACCAGGCAGTCAGCGCATTCCAATATTCATTTGGTATCGACTTACAGAGAGGCAGGAGAGGCACAGCTAACAATGTTGTTCACAAACCCAAACACACTGGCTTTGAATCTCGGCTCTCTTACTTTGTAGGTGTGTGCTCCTGTGCTTACCCAACCTCTCTGGGCTCCATGCCCTTGTTTGTAAAATGGATAAAAGAGTGGCATCACCTCTAAGGGTCAGCATGGGGAGGGTGGAGGGAGGAATTAAATGAGTTAATAAGTGTAAGGAGCTTTAATGAGCGTGTGTATGTAATGAAATGGTCAATGATGAAGATGATGAAAATGTCTACATATTATATACTGTATGCACACTTTTAAAAACTAAACTGTATAACCCCACTAAAATGTATAACAATCATATATAAACTATAAATCACAGTAAGAAAATTAAGTTAAATTAAAAGAAAGTGCCTGGCCCATTCTGAGTACCCAGTAAGCTTTAGTTACTATCACTAAGACCTGTGCTACCGGGTGCACCATTTCTGGCACGTGTCAAGCAAGACCTGTTGTATGTTCAGGTGGGAGCCCGAACCAGCCCAGGTGGGCCTGATAGATGGCAAGAAGTGATCTGGAATTTATTCCAAGTGCATCAAAAGCCAGAGAAGAGTTTTAACAGAGTGATGTTATTTCAGCTATAAACTAAGCACTCCAGATGCTGTGAGGAGAAGCAATTAGGAGGGGTGGGAGTGACTATGGACAGCAGTTAGGCAGCACCAGCCAAAGTCCACATGGGGACCTGTCACCGGCTGTGCCCAGCCATTCTCCGAGTCACTGCATCCCTGAGGAGCTTCATGATTAGCTTCTCATTCCACTTTCTGTGAACACTCCCATACCTAAGCCAAGATGGCTGCTGCTGCTACCCCTCACCCAGAGACCAAACACCCTCACATGGAGAAATGAGCCTTGCTCTGCCTAATCAATGGACAAAACCTTCACAGACAGAATCAAAGAATCACCCTCTGTTCAGCAAACTGTGCTTGGAAAGTTATTGAGTTTGAAAAAGCCAATGACTATACCAGTCTGTGATAAAAGTTCATATCCACAAGCTCATTCTACAAATGAGCAAGGTAAGGATCCACGAGGCTGCTAAAGAGGAGAATCAGGGAACCAGCAGTTAGCATAATGGCTATGTCGCTGGACCCCCATGTAGTTGACTGCGGTTCGAGTCCCGGACCCAGTGGTTTAAAACATGCTGGGTGCATGTGCGTGCGTGCCCAAGATCCCGAGGGGAGAATGGAGGAGAAAGGATTGCAGCATGACCAGCCCCCCTGGGGGGTGATTTCTCGCTTTTTGTCTCTATGTCTCTCTCTGTCTGTCTGGTGAGCCCACGTGCCCTATAGTGAAAACCTCTCCAAAAAAAAAAAAAAGAGGAGAATCATACCTCAAGCCCACATCTCTTGAGTCCAGGACTACACTTGCAGTAGCTTCCAGTCAATTCCAAGTCACCCTGTACAAGAAGCTGTCCTTGGATTGTATACAGAACTACCAACATGGATTCTAGAGATGCCTGGAAGGAGGAAGCAGACTGTCTTCCACAGCCTGTTAAAGCTCCCTGCTTCATTTCACATGCCGCTAACATGGAACTCTCCACAGTGGAAGGAACAGGTGACACTGTCCTCAACAAAGGTTTTTAGTGTTTGCTATGAAAGCAAGCCAGAGAGAGAGAAATAACTATTGAATATGGGCTTTCCTTCAGGTTTAAGCAGTTCTGTGACAACACATACAAAGCCCATAGGATGTTGTGAATCTGTGGGTGCTTCTGCAACCTGTGCCCCCATTTCTGTCCTTGGGTACAAGACCATGGTTCGACCTGCTTCGAGAACTCCATGAGGCCACATGCCTTGCTTGATACGAACCTGACCTTGACTTCTTTCTTGCTCTCTTTCTCAAAGACAGGGTGACATTGTCATAATCCTCCTGCCTCAGCCTGCCAGTTCAGGTTATAATTGTTTACTATCACAGCTTGCTTTTTCAGACAAGGTCTAGCCGTATTTCCCAGGCCATTCTCAAGCTCGAGACCTTTCCCTCAATGTCACCAGGATTACAGGTGCATGCCACCAAGCCTGGCCTTCAGGTTGGACCAAGAGTCAAACTTGGGCCTCCCACATGGTCCAACCTGTGAGGCACAGAGTCTTACAAGTGTAACCACTGTGGCAGAATTCCCTTCTCGTCTTCTTTGTTCTTTTTTTTTTTTTTTAAGAATTATTTAATTTTATTTATTTATTTTTAATTAGCGAGAGGACAAATACACTAACCAGAGAGAGACAGACACACAGAAAGAGAGAGAAAGTGAGAAAGCAAGCCACCATGTCTGGGACTCGAACCATGGTCAACTATGTGAAAGTCCTGCGCCTTAACCAACACACCATCTGCCGGACCCCTTTGGTCTTTTTTAACTCTTTCCTCAACACTCTCTCCTCAAACTCAAATCATTCTTGTCTATGCCAATAATTTTGACAAAATATTTATTTATTGCCAATAATTATCGACAAGGTGGTCAATAATTTTCAGTCACAGTTGGTTCTTTCACAGGATGTGGTATTTGTACCACACAGGAAAAAGAGAAGGGGCAAATTACTTTCTAGGACTGCCATAACAAATTACCACAGACTGAGTAGCGCAAGAAAAAACAGAAATTTATTTTGTCTAAAATGAAGATGTCAGCAGGGCCCACTGCCTCTGAAGGTCCTAGCAAAGAATCTTGGCCCCCTCCTAGCTTCTGGTGCCTCCTCGGAAGCCTCGACATTACTGACCTATAGATGCATGCCAGCAGCCTCATCCTCTGTACCCCCCAGTTATTCTTCCATGTGTGTCTATGTGTCTTCTCTTCTTATAAGGACCAAACCTACATAAAAAGACTCACCCTGGGACCAGCAGATGGTGTAATGGTTACGTTGCTGGATTCTCATGTAGTGGATCACATTTCGAGTCCTAGGCCCGGATACTTAACACTCATGCTGGGCATGTGCATGTGTGCCCAAAATCCCGAGAGGAGAGTGGAGGAAAAAGGATTTCTCACTTTCTGTTTCTCCATTTCTGTCTCTCTGGCAAGTGCACAAGCTCTATAGCAAAAATCTCGGGGTGGGGGTGAGGGGAGGCCCACCCTAATCCAGTATTACCTCATCTGAATTTAACTAATTGTATCTGGAAAGGCTTCTTTTTTTCAAAGAAGGTCACATTCTGAGGTTCCCAGGTAGATATAAATTTGGAAGACTCTATTGGACCCAGTACAAGGGTCAAGAGCCTTTGCAGAAAAATATCTAAAATAAAATCAGACCATTTATAGTAAAAAAAATTAAGCTCTTGCTAGAATTTCTCTGGTACCTAATTTTTCTCCTCCCTGACCTTGAGTGACCGCACATATTTCAGGATATTTTCTGCTAACTTCTCTACCAAATGCAAGGGCTCAGAAGATACAAGGAGAGTGAGGAAGAGTGCCTGTGCTGAACACGTGGGTGCAGTTTACCCAAGGACCCAGAAGCCGGATCTCCTGGTGCAAGATTGGGGCTCTTTCCCACTATCTCAGAAAAACAGGTGTGTGAGTCTCCTTACAGCAAAACTTTGGGCCCAAAAGGACAAAGCCAGTACCCCCATCCCCCACAAGAGAATGAGGCAGACAGGATTTGGATTTCTCAGAGCTAGTTACACCCTTAGCCTGGGGCTTGCATTCCCTGGGGCAGAGCTGAGCACCAGTCCACCAGCAGGAGATACCCGGCAGGTTTTTGGGCTTGCATTCCCTGGGGTAGGGCTGAGCACCAGTCCCCCAGCAGGAGATACCCGGCAGGTTTCACTCAGCTTCCAGCCTGTTCCACCTCCTGTCAGAGAGCCTGGCACTGAGTGAGATCCATGCTCAGAGAACTGGAGAGTGAAAGGTGGATTCTAATGGCATGTAGCAAATCTTTTCTAGCCAAGACACACTGGCTCTGATTCTTACCTCTGACCCTTGGCAAGATGAAAGAAGTCAAGTAGTTTTCAGGGCTGGTGAATGTCAAAGTTGTTTTTGTTTTGTTTTGTTTTGTTTTGTTTTTTACCAGCTCAGGCAAGCCTGAATTTAGTCCAGGTCAGCAGAGATAATGAAAGCTCTAGGATTTAATGTTCAACTCAGCCCCTTCCAGATAAGAGAATTATATAGTCCCAAAGAGAAGGAGTGAGGAAAATTAATTAGGTGAACTTGGATATAAAAGTGCCAAGCTAACTTCCATCTACCATCATCCCCAAGATGGGTGCACACAGGTGAACTCAGAGGCACAATGAGTGAGGAGAGCAAGGAAAGGCTGTCCGGGGCCTGGAGTGTACATTCATTCAGGATGATCTAGCTAGCTAGCATGAAACTGGATCCTAAACCTACATCACTCTGCTGTGAAGTCTTTAGCAGTGCCTGTTCCTGTCAGCCTCAGTTTCCCCATCCATGACTGAGATACTGCCCAGATGGTTGTGAGAGTTGAATGCATTTACACACCCATCTTGTTCCAGAAAGGATTTGATAATATGAGATCATATAGTGATAGCTCTTAGCAATGTTAAGCATGTGATAGGTCCTCAATCAGCACCCACCTTCCTCTTAAAGAAAACCTCCACGATTCAGTACAATTCCATGTGCAGAGAATGCAGAGGCCAAAGTGAAAAGGGAATTACAGCTATTTTTAGAGAGCAGTAGTCTTAGTAAGTGGATCACCTATTCTCCCAATAAAAAAAAAAGAATAGAATAATTTTGAAAGCTGGGTAGCTCTATGAAAAACGTTCTGATACAAGTAGAAAGGCAGTAACACTGTGAGATCATATAGTGATAGCTCTTAGCAATGTTAAGCATGTGATAGGTCCTCAATCAGCACCCACCTTCCTCTTAAAGAAAACCTCCACGATTCAGTACAATTCCATGTGCAGAGAATGCAGAGGCCAAAGTGAAAAGGGAATTACAGCTATTTTTAGAGAGCAGTAGTCTTAGTAAGTGGATCACCTATTCTCCCAATAAAAAAAAAAAGAATAGAATAATTTTGAAAGCTGGGTAGCTCTATGAAAAACGTTCTGATACAAGTAGAAAGGCAGTAACACTGCATATGTGTGAGCCTTTATAAAAATGCATTGATCTAACAAAATGGAGACATTTTCACTGCTCTTCCTTCCTCACTCCCCTAATTTCTTTCAGTAAGGAAATGGCATTTGTTGGGTAAGTTGTTTAGGAAGAAGTTGGCTAAATGTAGAAACTCAATGGAGTGAGACAAGAAGACTTTTCTTATTATATGGAGTAGGAAAAAAAAATAGCAGAAGACCACCTGCAGTGCAGTGCGTGGGACCTTCCAAGAGTCCCAACGCTTCAGATATGGTATTAACTCTTGCACAATTGCAGCGAGGGGCTTACTAGGGCAAAGGGGAAGTGGCTGGACTTTGCGTTCAGGCTGAATGAAAGAAAAATAAAAGTAACATGTACAGACATGGACCAGAGCAAACCACAGCAGCAGAAAGTCTCTGAAGTTGTCAGAAGAAATCCAAACACTCTCAAGGTATTGAGTCAGAGAATCAGGAGACGCTGCTGATATCTGGGTTCCATTATTACATGTGAACAAAGATGTAAAGAAAAAGATGAAAATGGCTGATATGTTATGATGGAAAAATTGTGGTTGATTTTGTTTCTGATTACAAAGTCATACTTGTACATTGCAGAACTTTAGAAAAATATGGAAAATCATATGAAAGAAAAATCACTGTTAATATTTTCGTGTGCATACACCACACACTTATGCATCCTGCCACATGTGTACATACCGGCACTCATACATGCACACCACACACACACATCTGTGCACATAATGGTGCATCCCTCATATTTTCTTTTCTTTTCTCTTTTTTTTTTTTTTTTTTTTTTTTCGTTGTCAGAAATTTTACCTGCATCCTTTATTTTCCTAAAAAGTGCAATGGCCTATTCGGATTTTTTTTTTTTGGCTTTTATTTACTTTGTATTGTACATTCATTCACTGTACATCATTACAGCATACAAAATGAATTTTCTCATCCAGAATATACTATTGGCTCAGTCAAAGATATTGCCATGCCTTCTATCTTCAGCAGATAATTTTCTATTTTGTGTTTCTTTTTTTTTTTTTTTGGAGAGGTTTTCACTATAGGGCACATGCGCTTGCCAGACAGACAGAGAGAGACATAGAGACAGAAAGCGAGAAATCACCCCCCAGGGAGGATGGTCACGCCGCAATCGCTTCTCCTCCATTCTCCTCTCAGGATCTTGGGCACGCACGCACACGCGCCTGGCGTGAGTTTTAAGCCACCGGGTCCGGGACGCAAACCGTGGTCGACTACATAGGAGTCCAGTGATACAGCCATTATGCCAACTACTGGTTCCCTATTTTGTGTTTCTTAACTGCTTTAATTCTCTCTTTTTTCCTCTCACATTTCCTGATCTCCACTTCTTCCATTCAATCACATAACATGAGCATTTCACATGGCATTAAATTTCTTCGTTTATAACATTTTTTGAAAAGGTTTTTGCCACAGAGTATGTGTGCTTGCTAGGAGAGATAGAGAGAGACAGAGAGAGGGAAAGTGAGATATCATTTTTAATGACTGCATAGTATTCTATACTGTGGGGGTTCATAATTTAACCAACCTCCTGATTTTGGAATTCGCTATTCTGAACAGCACCCTGGTGCATATGTAAGCACATGTGTATTTTCATATGTCCATTGCGATTGCTTCAGCATTCATATCTAGAAATAGAATGACTGTGTCAAATATAGGCACCTATTTAAGACCTTTATCACATTTGGCCAAGTTTCCTTTGGTAGAATATTATGCATTTTTACACACTACCAGCCATGCATAAAAATGCCCATTTTCTCCACATGCTCACATAGCATTATGGATGATAATTTTCTTTCATTTTTGCCAATTTAATGGGTAAAAATGGCATATCAGTGCTGTTTTAATTTTTATTTCCTTGGTCACCAGTGAGAGTGACAATTCTCTGTTGTTTATGAAGTAGTAAAGCTTTGCATTTCATCTTTTATTAATTACCTACTCATGTCCTCTGCCTATTTTCGCCCAGGAACTTTTTTTTATTATTACTTTTATATACTTAAACTTTAACCATTTCTCTGCCATATACGGTAGAAATATGCCTGGTTTATAGCTACATTTTTAAATGTTCTTTATGGGGTTTTGAAGCATGATTTTTACTTAAATTAAATCTATCAATATTTCTTTTTAAAGTTTGTTTATTTATTTATTTATTCTGAGAGAGAGAGAGAGACCCCCAGCAGGGCTTTCATGCCACAGTCCACTCCTAGTTTCAGCCAGCCTGGATCCAGAGCATATACCCTTGTTTAGCAAAGCCCCAGGCAAAGAACCCAGGACCTCTTCCATGTGAGCAACCTCTTTTATGATTTTTTTTAGTACTTAGACAAGTTTTTCCCATTCTGCAATTAATTACATGTTTTATATTATTTATTATCATTTTAAAATGCTTTCTTCTTTTTTAATTTCCTTACCTTCAGTCTACCTAGAATTGAATAATTTACATGAAATAATTATTTAAATCCATGCTTTCTAAGAAGAGTCAATCACTCCAACAACAACTATCAACTGATCCATTCTCTTCTACTAATGCCACCCCTATCATGACATCGAGTCTCCGCGTAGTCAAGAAAGCTTTTGTTAACCGTATATTTGTATGGGTATATATTTTTTTTATCTCAACTTTTTTCTTTAAAATTCTGCAGAAATTACTCTCTCACCTTCTAATATTTATTATTTATTTCCATATTTTTCTATACTTCAAAAAATCTTATACAAAATAAGAGTTGTTTGTTTTATGAAGTCTTAGAAGAAGAATTTGCCTGCTAGCCACATAAGATTTAATTATTTTTGGACGTAGTTCTTTGAGATTTCCCTCGAATCTCTTTCATGTTTATTGATTTAGCATGTTATGTTCACGGAGGTCATTTTCATTTTTCTAGGAAAAAAAATAAAATAATTTAATGTATCTGCATTTTAAAATTCAGTCATGGGAAGTTTCACTTAATATTTTATTTTAATGTTCATTTTTATCTATGTTAGATGCCTTTTCTCTTATTCAATATTGAATATTGATGTTTTATCCATTTTAACTGTTAAGATTGTAAAAGTTTTTTTGCATTTATCTTTTTAAGTTAAATCTTAAACTTATTTACCAATTCTACAATCTCTTAAGATTTATTAATTTCTGTTCTTACATATATTCGATTCTTTTTGCTGCTTACCTTATACTAATTTCATGATCCTTTCTCTCACTTCTCAAGTTGCATGTCTTGTTCATATATTTTTTTCTCTTTCTTATCTGATAATAAAATCGTTAATGGTATGAATATTCCTTTGGGTACATCTTTGGCAATTTTCCATCAGTGTTGATAAGTTTTATTCTCATTGTTACGGTGTTCTACACAGCCTGTAATTATTCTTTGTTTTGATTCAATCGTGACTAAAGTGTAATTGAAATTCTTCCTTATCTCATCCAATATCCTTCTCAGTTCAACTGCTTCCTTTGGCTTTATGCTTCTTTTTCAAGCAGACCATGTCTTCTTAATGTCTATCAAAGAAACAAAATAGTTTCCTAATTTTTTTCCTTAGAGTTTAAAGATATGTACTTTTATCGTAGGTTTTTCCTTCTCTTGATCTGTAATAAGTTGTGTGTGTGTTTTTTTACAGAGATCTGTAATAAGTTTTCATAGGCTTCTTACTTATTGTTTTCTCTATTGTTCTTCTTCAAGAATGTCAAATTCTGCCAAAGCCCTTTAAAAGTACAGAATGTAAGAAATGTACTGCCCCACTCTCTGCTCTCATGAGTGATAGCTAAATCTTTTCAGATCTTCCTAAGGAGGATGAAGTATACAGTTACAGCTCAGTTTCTAGCAGATAACTCAGCAGGACTGAGGGACCTCTTCAACACTGATGACTAATTCTCTAAGCTTCTGAGAAGGTAAGATACATGGAAAACCTAAAATTCCCAGCATGCAGTGATATTGTGATTCATCCTGTGTTCATTCTTTTGCCTCTAGCACTTCACTTGTGGAATTCGAGCCTCATGGTGGAATACGACACTATTAATGTGCATGGGTGCACACACACGCGCACACACACACACACATTTTCTGCCCTTGCTGATCGTTGCTGTCTCTGATTGAATGAAGGTAACAGGCTTGGCAGAGGGCAGAGGAGGGAGACGGGTTTGAGTAAAGAGTAAGAGGGGAAGGAGCAATATTCCAGTCATCTCACAGTGGAAGGATGACTCTCCTGTTTTTAGATTTTCATGGCTTCAGGGTCTTGTAGTCAAGAAAAACAGCACAAAGCCCCCCTCTTACTTTTCTTCAGGTGGTCTTAGTTTCACAAGGGAAGGGTAAAGCAAGTTTCTCTCACTCTAACTCCATCTGCTTCAGAGATATTAGAAATCCCTCTCTCTGGTTCTGTATGCTGTATTTGTTAGGTTACCGATCTTAGTTTTGGATGATTTTTGTGAGCTTTTATCCCATGTTCCATAGGTAGTTAGTGGGGAACTTAAACAGGGTATATCATGACCTGAGAACCAGATACCATTTTAATGAGTATTTTTCATGTTTTTTTTTATCATTCTGTTTGTGCGATACATTCCAGTGACTGCAACCATAATTCAGTGTCCCATCATTTCTTGATAGGAATGTTGGGAAATTTTTCTGACTCTTATCCCTGCCTCCAGTCTTCTCTCTTCCATTCCATCTTCCACTACAGTCACTAAGAGAAACTTTCCTAAAGCCGAATCCCTTAAGTCCATTCCTCCAGCTCAGCCATTCAGGCAAACACTCACTGCGCACCTACTCAATTTCAGGCACTGTGCTAGATCCCAAGAATATGGAAATGAATAGGACATAGCCACAATCATCAAGAAGCTTGCAGTCTTTTCAGAAGAGAGAGAAACCAGAGCCTACAACTCAGCAAGTTTAAGATTGTGGAAGGAGAAAGCCCAGCTTGCTGTGGGGTAGAGTAGGAACATCACTAATCTGGGAAATGTTCCCAAAATGAGGAACTTGAGGAAGACAAGGGAGGGTCAGTTGAGAAATGACAGTATTCTAGAACTGGGAGGACAAAAGGAAAGACATAATGAGGGAGAAGCTCTTCAAGCAGTCAAGCAGGGCTGGCACACAGCTGGCAAAGACCAAAATGATGGAAACTGATCTGATATATCATCAAGGCCAGGCCATGGAAGGCCTTGAGTCTATGCTAAGGAGTTTTTTATTTTTATCCTAAGGACAGTGGAAAGCTAGAAAAGATTTTATCCAGAGAATGACTATATCATTCTCTGAATAAAATATGCCTGTGACAAAGATCCTGCAGGCACAGGAGGAGGGACGAGGGAAGGAGAGATGCTCAGTAGGGAGACTACTGAAGAACTCTTGCAATGGCCCAGGTGAGAGGTGCCGCTGAGTATATGAGGTCCAGAGATGTTTGGAATTGAATCCAAAAGATTCAATGACTGAGCAGTACCCATACATCTTTTCATGACATTTAAGTCTTTTGCTCTAGTCTATAAAAGGAGGTGGAAAAGAGAATTAAACTTTGGAGAACACCAACAGTAGTGGCTTTAGCCTTCACCCCATCTTGTGTCAGAATTATAAGTCCCCTGTCTTTCATCAAGCTAGAAAGATAAGAAAATGAGCAGTGAACTATGCAAGGACAACAGGGTCTTCAAGCACATGTAAAAAGTGACTACGTGCCCATCACTAAGCTAAGTAATTCAGAGGAAGATAAAAACCCCAAAATAAATCAAATAATCTCTACCTGCCAATAACAAAGAACAAATTATAGTAAAATTCTTGGAAGCTTTCAAAGATGGGCAATTAGAGTATAAATGGAAGGTGGGACTATTTTTATTTTTGTTGTTTTTAATAAATTCTCCATTTATATTCTCTATATGATAAACATCAACAAATATAATCATATAAACAAAATATCTGCAGTAGTTTTTAAGAGTTTAAGGGAGTCCTGAGGAAAAAAATTTGGAGAAGCATTGCACTAAATGATAGATTACTAATCTAGCAAGGACCAGAACCAGAAATAAATTATCTTGATCTGATACCAGAAGTGTATTCATTTTCTATTGCTGCTGCAACAAATTAGCACAAACCCAGCAGTTTAAAATCACACACATCTATTATCTTGGTTTCTGAAGTCCTGGTGTGGCTGGATTTTCTTCACAGATCTTACAGGCTGAAATCAGAGTTTGGTCTGGGTCTTCTGTTATCATCTGAGGCTTGAGGATTCTCTTCCAAATTGAAAGGTTGTTGGCAGAATTCTGTTCCTTGCAATTATAGAACTTAGGTATCTACGTTTGGGGTTGGCTGTCAGTGGGAATTGACTTCTACTCCGTGCTGCCACTCTCTGGTCCTTGCTCATGGCCCTGATAAGAATTACTTTTTTATTTTCTGTCTTGTTAAATATTTGTTCTGGGGTATATTTAATGCAATGGTCAAGAAGACTGGGCCGGACTCTACTGTAGTCTGTGATTTAGGGGCATTATGGAAGAGGCTCTTCTAGCTGGCATGAGTGATGTCATCAGGTCATTCACAAAGAGCCTGAGGAAGTCCCAGGGAGAGAAGAGCCCATTAGTAAATGATTATAAGAATGGAATTACCAAATACAGCAAAAGGCTCCCCACTCCTCTGGGGTCATAGGGAAGTGAGGGATCAGCCCAGCGCTTTCCTCTTGTGCCACAGTTTGAGAAAACGCAGAGCAGAGCAAGTTTGGCCTTCAACTTCTTCAGCATTATCCTTCAGGAAACAGTGCTGTTGAGATAAGCTATATAATTTGAAGGCCCAGATGAAGTACAGAATGAAAATACAGGGCCCAAAAGGTCAAATTTCAAGATGGCGAGTGCCAGTCAATGATGCAATTGTACCGCAGCAGTGCAATGATGGGCTCACATAAGAAAGTTGCAGTTAATTGGGAAATTATTTGCTGAGAACATATATGTTGACGTGCTTGATTGAGCCAACGCACAGTATATATTGGATGGAAAATTCATTTGTGTGTTGCGATGGGAAAAAAAAAATTATAATAAAAAATAAACTATAAAAAAAAAAGAGAAGAGGATAGAGAAAGATAGCAAGTGAACAATAGAGGGGATGTTAGTGAGAAACAGATATGGTTTATTATCTGTTGAAGATGCCGTGTATAGTGTTCTCAACTGGACTGGTCTGGGAAGTATTTCATGATGGGTGAAGTCTTTTAACAAGCAAAATGAGAAATAGTGATTGACTGTTTTAAAAAATTATAATAATAATAATTATTGGGAAATGCATGGAAAAGACTTTGAATGATAAAGCGGGGAGATCGATGCCTCTGTATTGACTGACATGCATGGCATTCCCTTTTGAAAAAGCAATGGAAGTCAATGTAAAGTTATATGTAATCCAATGTAATATAAAGAAGATTATGATAATAATAAAAAAAAAATATCAAAAAAAAAAAAAAGAAAGAAAGTTGCAGTTCAGATCCTGGGAGTCTCCATGTGCATTCCTGGTGTGTGGACATGGACCCTTGATCTGGACTGGCTGAGGCTAGGGGTGGGTTGCAGCATGAAGACTCTGTTCAGTATGTCAGTCTCTCTCTCTCTGTCTCTCTTCTCCTTCTCTGTTTCTTGCTATCGTGGAGAAGATAAATGAATGTACTTTTTAAAAACATAAATTTAAGAGGGCAAAACAGCATTAAACCAAGCATGATGTTCTTCTAAGTGTGAAGCCCTGGGCAACTGCACAGGCCGCTGTACCATGACGTTGTATTCAGACTAACGATCAGTTATCAGATGGCTAGAGCTGGAAAGGTTGATAGAACTTAATCTAAATCTATTCCTTTCACTGAAAGAGTCAATTTTGAAAGAAGCTGGTAGAGAGAAAAGACCTTGGCCAAGGTCCTAAAGCAAGTCAAGTACCAGGTTTCTTTGTTCTTTTGTGCAGCCCATAAAGTTATATTTTTATGCACTAAACTACAACAGACATGGATCAAGAGCCCACGATATGCCAAGTATGGTGTGGTATCTACTATCTCCCTCCGTCTCCTCATACACAAAGGCAGTGACATAGAGAAAGAGACTTTCCTAGATATATATAGAGCAAGGACTAGAGTCTTTATTCCACCAAAAAACAGCACACAGGTCAAATTTTCTCTCTGGGCTTTGATTTCTCTTTGCAATAGGAAGGAACTTAACCAAAGGTCCTTCCCAGGCCTCAATTGTATGGAAATAATACAGAGGAAAACATTCCTATGGCAAACTAAGGGGGCCTGCCTCCCCCCATTGACGATGTAGCTGTGGGCTAAGCAGTCCTCAGGTGAAATTAAACTCTGCTTTCAACTGAATTTGCCAGTTTTTCAGGCAAAAAAATAATAATAATAATAAGTATCACAACTACAAGCTGTTCCAAGCCAAGCTGCCCTTAAACAGATAATCGGATTTGCATAATTGGGTGCTGCTGAGGTTTAAATAATTCATCAACATGGCAGGCTCTTTTTAATAGCCAAACAGAACTGCCAGACTTCAGAAAAGGATCAATGGCAATCCACAACCAGGGATGTGAACTGCATCCTCAGGGTGGCCAATGCTGCTGGTTGACGTTCGAACACTCTACTGTCTGCAGTCTGGTTCTACCTTTAGTGTGGATTTGGACAAATGGTTGGTTTTTTCTCCTTTCATGGTACTAACATGTTCATTAAAACTTGTTCATATGGTTAGGGTGAAGGGAAACACCTAAGTTCCTTTGAAAAAAGACAAACTACCCTGAGAGAGCTCAGGTTCCGGCAGACCCAAGGGAATGAGTTGGGTAAAGCCAAAGTGATGACAGACAGAAATGGGAAAGTTTAAGCAAAGATCTGAGTAATGGGAGACAATCTCACTGCCTTTGAATCTCTGAAGAGTTGCCATAGCCTGAAGAACAGAATTGTTTTGGTAAGACCCAAAGTCAAGACCAGGGGCACTTGCTCACTCACTCAGGAAAAGAGATGATGTTGGGCTATCTGAAGATACAATTTCCAGTTGCTCTCTGTGGCCTACATTGCTTTAGTTGTCAAAGTCCCCCAGTCCCAAGGTCACCAGGAACACACCTGTAGTCAACAATTTACTTCAGTGTTCCTCATAAGGAGAAAGAACACAGACCATGGTCAAATCATGAGGAGGCTCAACAGGAGGATGTTGGGAATCACTTATTTATTACAGGATGTGAGCCTCTGTTTAGTGATTTGGGGAAGGTTCCAGGAGCTTGGGTTTACTGATTGAATGGTATCAGGAAGTGGGGAGATTTCTACAACTGGGTACCTTGATAAATTTTATATAAAGGAGGGAAGAATATTGCAAGGATAAAATTAGAGTAGGTAAAGAAAAACAGTTCTTCACAGTAGCTAGAAGAGAGGGTTGGCACGAATGTGACCTTGCGTAGTGACCTTGTTTTGGTCTATGCCCAGACAAGATTATGAAGGGGTGACTTCATCACCATCAAAGAGTGATCTTGTCTGATGTTGGTGTTCTTAGGTTGTTATGTCCAACAGGAGAATACCACAGCCCAACTTGAAAGTACTGAGGCCTAACTATGAGTGTCAGGGTAGTTCCCGGATTTCAGAGGCTACTTCTTTCTCCTCAGTCATATAGGACAATCAGTTTTATTACTTTATCTCCCATGGACTCTCACTGAGAATGTTCAAGGCTGACTATGTTGTCTTTTCCTTAAACTGTGTCTTCTCTAGTTCTCCCCATCTTGAACCACCATCCACATTGGAACCCAGATGACACATATGGGCATTACCCTCACCTCTTCCCTTTCCCTTAACCTCCACATTTAATCTCATCACAAATCCTGTTGATTATCTTTAAAAAAAAAAAAAAAAAAAAGTTTGTAATTGCCAAAGAGTGAATGCACTCATCAGAGAGAAACAAAGAGACAGAGAAAGAAAGGGAGAAAATACCTCTCAATGGAGTGTGGTCATGTCATAATCCCTTCTCCTCCATTTCTCCATCGTGGTGAGATATTAGGCATGACACACCAGAATGTTTTTCAAGCCATCAGGGACTGTGGTCAGCCATATAGTATCTGACTCCCATAATCATTGGGCTATAGGGCCAGCCTCAAATCCTATCTTCAATTCTATATAATTATTATACTTAAATTTCTAGGGGTGTTGTGTTCTTGTTGGATGCTAACTGTCCAAGTCAGTGTCTATGGAGCAGTGTGTCAAACTGGGAACAATGGCAACATCAAGAAAAAATGGAGGTGATGTCATGGCTTTGGTCAGCTTTCCTGCCAGTGCCTTGGATGAGTTTGGAGTTCCAAAGCAAGAATTTAAGAAAGAAGCCAAAGGAAATGTGTTAGTGAAAAGCTGTGTGTACTAGGGCCCAAACAATTTGGTTTTGGGATCTAGTCATTGTGTGTGGCAGAAAATCAGGGAGCAAACTTTTATATCTCAACTCCACCAGCACTCCCGTGTGTCTTGGCCATACTCTTGGCGTGGGTTTGCTAGAAGATAAGGGCAGGTATGCCCAAGGGAGCCAAAATCTCAACAAAAGCATGAAAAACAGGCAGAGACTTTTATATGGAAGGCAGAGCAGATGATCAAGAACAGAATGTTGCAAGCCAGAGGAGAAAGATGTTATACGTCTGGAGACTGCAAATCAACAACATGTGGATATAAATATTAATATGATTCTATTGATAGCCATAGACTGAAAAAAAGACGTGAGATACTTGGATCTTGCCGAATCTATGCCCATGTAATACATGGGGTCCTAAACCAGTGCTACTCAAACTCTGGGTGGTGAAGGGCTGGTTGTTGTTCTTATTGGTGTTCATTCCCAAGTCATCACACACACGTGTGGACTATGTATGTGATTAAGACACAGTTCAAGCTACTTGCGATTCACCATCCACTTTTATCAACACCCAAACTGGTCTGTATTCCAACAGTAAGGCAAGTCCTTCAATCACATGATTAGATGTCTCAGCAGTGCTAACTTGTCATCCAAGGTTTTGAACACTTACTTCAGCCCATTTTCTGAATTTATCTCATCTCTCCTTCTCCTAAGACACAGAGATAGTGAATGGGGTAGGGAAGTGCAGGTACTTTCTTCCTTATACTTCATAGACCAGGACCAATCTATGGATCATACTTTGCCTAACACTATCCTTGACCATCAAAGGTCAAAGGTATTTAACAAGGACCTAGTCCCATCCTCTCATCCCCAGATCATGGCACATAACAAAATGCAGTATTTTGTTAAGCCAAAATTGACTTAATTCATTTATTTGCTCAGTAGAGGCCAAAACAGACTTATCCCCTAGGGGAAGTCAACAAGAATATGATAGTCATGCATCTCCTTTCCAAGATGGTACATACATTAGTTTCTTATGGCTGATATGACAAATAGACATAAAGTTAGTAGCTAAAAAAAAATTTAAAGAGATTAATTTTCTTACAGTTCTGAAAGTCAGAAGTCCAATATGAGTCTCAAGGGGCTAAAATCAAGGTGCTAGTAGGGTTGGTTTCTTTTTCTTTCTTTTTTTTTTTTTGGAGAGATTTTCACTGTAGGGCGCGTGCGCTCGCCAGACAGACAGAGAGAGACATAGAGACAGAAAGCGAGAAATCACCCCCCGGGGAGATAGTCACGCCGCAATCCCTTCTCCTCTATTCTCCTCTCGGGATCTTGGGCACGCACGCACACATGCCCGGCGTGAATTTTAAGCCACCGGGTCCGGGACACGAACAGCGGTCGACTACGTGGGAGTCCAGCAACATAGTCATTATGCTAACTGCTGGTTCCCGGGTTGGTTTCTTCTAGAAGCTCCAGGGGAGAATCCATTCCTTCCTTGCCTTCTTCCAACTCCTAATGATTGTGGCAATCCTGGTTTCTGCCCACATCACTCCAAGTTGCAGAACTCATTCCATCAGCTTCTCCAGCCTGACTTTCTCACCTCCTTCTTATAAGCACCATCTCAATTTCAATAGGGCCCACCAGATAATGTCTCCATCTCATAATCCTTAACTTGATCATATACCTGAAGGCCCTTTTGCCATATAAGGTAAATTCACAGGTCTCAGGCATTAGGACATAGACATCTTTGGCTGACCATCATTCTGCCTACTGTCATGTGGAGTGGAAAGTACAACTTCTTTTGATTTGTCTTCCCACATCAGGCCTGAGTCAAGAAAAGTAGCCTGATTTTAGTGCCTTATAGGCTTGTGTTCAAACTCAGCTCAGATATCTCTTCATCTTATGACCTGTGAAGTGTTATTCTCTCTCTCTCTCTCTCTCTCTCTCTCTCTCTCTCTCTTTCTCTCTATCTCCTCTCTCTCTCTCTCTCTCTCTCTCCCCCACCTCTCTTGTTTTTTTTATTTTTTTTTTTTTGCCATAGGGCATGTGCACTTGCTGGAGAGAGACAATGAGGGAGAAAGTGAAAAACCACTGTCCCCTCCCCTCCAGGGGGAGAAGGGGAATGGCCGCACCGCAATGCCTTCTTTTCTACTCTCCTCCTGGGATTTTTGCGTAAGCACATACATGTGCCTGCATGATTTTCAAGCCTCTAGATCTGAGACTCAAACTGCAGTTATCTATGTGGGAGTCCAGTGCCTTCACCACCATGACACCTGCTGACCCTCCTTTTTTGAGTCTTAATTAATCTATCTGAAAAGTGAAGTTATGGGAACCAGCAGTTAGCGTAATGGTTATGTCGCTGGACTCCCACGTAGTCGACTGTGGTTCGCGTCCTGGACCCGGTGGCTTAGAACTCACGCCAGGCGCGTGTGCATGTGTGCCCAAGATCCCGAGAGGAGAATGGAGGAGAAGGGATTGCGGCGTGACCAGCCCCCCTGGGGGGGTGATTTCTCGCTTTCTATCTCTCTGTCTCTCTCTGTCTGGCTGGCTAGCGCACGTGCCCTATAGCAAAAACCTCTCAAAAAAAAAAAAAAGTGAGGTTATCATGCCTCTTCACAGAGTTGCTATGAGGACAAACGCAATGTGTCTTAAGGGGTCAGGTGCCCAGTAGGTACTCAGTGAATGTCCCTTTGTTTTCCTGGGTGTCATGCTGACCCTTTCTTATCTGCCCACTAGGACTGTTGGTGACACAGGGCTTCCTCTCCATTACCACTCAGGGAATCCTCGTCATTGTGACTTAACGCATCTATCCCTGCCAGTCTTTTATCTCCATGAATCTCCGCCTGCACCACCACTCCAGCCAAGGCCCACAGCAGCAGAGCCAGTTTTTTAAGCCTTGGACCAAGCGGAGCAGAGACGAGCGGCAGCACTCCGGAGGACGCAGTGTGATGAGCCACAGCCAGACCTGCCTCCTCCCTGTCTGCTTTGAGGCCAGACATGAAAGGCCTTTTCAGAGAGATGCAGGGAATTGTCATTAGAGCTTTTCTTCTCTTGATAATGGTCCCGCCAGAACCAAAAGCAAAAAATAGAAAGAAAAAAAAAAAAAAACACATGTTGATGTGCTATTTATTATCATACGTGGGCTGCAGGGTATATATAATCAAGAAAATCATTCTTTGACCAAAACTGCTACAGTATTTGTGCCAGTTTTAATATTGTGTACTATTTAAAATTTTTATATTAGTGGTCTCATAGAAAAACCATAGGATGTTGAATTTTAGGAAAACTTAAAGCCTTTTAATCCATCATCCAAAAAAAAGCCAGCATATAGTGGTTCAGTCTCTATTTAAACATTCCTGGTGACAGTAAGATCACTATCTCCTTTCTGTACTGTTCTTTCTGTGAGATCTTGAGGGTGATAAATAATCATCCCCCTTCTATTTTGAATCAGCTATAAGAACGACAGTCAAGTAGGCTGGGATAATAATGTAAGCTTCATTGTTATAAAAGGAAGAATGAAGTAGGCAAACTGCACATGAGAGGAGAGTGGTCTTTCTCTGCCCCCATGGCTAGGACAAGCTTACAGTGAGAGGTGGGTCTGTAGAACAACCTCCCTTCTTCATCCCCACTAAGGCCCAGAGATACAGGAATGAAGCACTGTGCTGCCTCATGAGTGAATGGCATGTGGCCTCTTACTCAACGTGACATGCAGGGGCCAACAGACATCAGATTCTCACCACCTTACCAGCCAGATAAATCATTTCTTCTCCTGATGTTTGGAACCAGTGACAGGCTAAAGCCTGTCAGACACTTTCTCCTCCAAACTTCTGAAAGTTCCTGTTAGGGATGCCAGCAGTAACGGAGTGAGAGAGAATGTGCTTCTACCCTCTGTGATTGTCTGAAGGCTTTTCTTTATTGAGCTGAAATCCAGTTCTGTTTCAGTCTGCCCACTCTCCCACTTCCGCTCTCTGGGGTCATACAGAACAGGAAGTTGATGATCAGTGTCCTGGGTACTATAGTCCAGCAAATCTCAGTCCAAAACTTGGCCCTGGTACTCACTCATGTCTTCTTAGGCAAATAACTCTTCTAAGTCTGTGATCCATCCCTCATTCAGGGTTATGAGCATTCACTGAGATAGCCCATGTAAAGCATTTAGCTTGAAATGTGGTAATAATTTCATAGCCAGTAACAACCAGTATTATTGCCACATGCTGTTAGTGCAAACATCACAATACAACATACAAAAAGAATTTCATCCATCCTGTGAGACTCCTCCTGGTGGTTCCTCTGGGTAGTGCATGATGAAATATAAGACCTACCCTCTGCATCAACCACAAGAGCCACTTCCACATCACCTGTAGTATGGGAAACTTGGTGTTGACATTTGGCTTAATTATCCCCTTTCAGCTGCTCAACACCCCTACAAAACAGACAGTTCCATTTTACAGATGAAATTTTAAGGCTCAGACAAAATGAATCACCAAGATTAAGGAACCTAAGAGCCAGGATTTAAACCTTGGCCTGTCAGACACAAAACTCTACGTACTTTTCAGCCACCTCCCCTTTCTTCACATCCATTAGGAATCAATGAGGGGATTAAAGATTAGACCCAGGTGGTCAAGACTGAAAGTCTACCTTTGTTTCCACTTCACTTTATTCCAGAGCTTGCTTTTCTCACCACCACCAAGACCTTCCATCTATTCCCTCCCACCACTTAGGCATCCCTATTTGAGCTTAATTAGGTTTGCACTAAGTTCATGAGTTTCTGTAAACTTAATGGGCTCTAAAAAGAAAATAGAGATCTTTCTCACCAGGTGTTTATTTTCTTCCCAAGTTGGCTCCATTGCACTCTCAGATTCATTTCCAAGTTCCATCTGGTTGATGGGTGCAGGTGAGATTGAGCAAGGCACTGTATTCCCCTCCTCACCATCCCCCTACCTCAGCCTCCACCCACAGAACAACCAGATGTTCTCCTCGTCTGGCAAAAAGATGAGTAGGAAACAAGCGACTTTAGAGACCAGCCCTCCCATTTGGCCCTAGATATCTTTGCAAAGAGCAGCAAGAACATGACATTTCTTGAGTACCTACTATGTGATAAGCATTGCATCTTCACTGTCAGTCCACTGAACAAATTTATGGAGATAGCCTCTCTAAGAAAACTAACTACAGAGGCTATTTACTAAGGATTCTTCTAAGCCTCCATTTTCTCATCTGAAGCTTGAGATAACCATAATTTGCCCCAAAGGTCATTGTAAGGATCAAATGAGTTAATATTTGTAAAATGTTAGAATAGTTTCTAGGCTAGGGCCAGCAGGTGGTATGGTGGTCAAGGTGCTGGACTTCCATATAGCCGACCATGGTTTGAGTCCCAGACCTGGGCTTGAAAATCATGGTGGCATGTGTGCATGCATGCCCAAAATTCCAAAAGGATGGAGCAGAAGGGATCACTGCATGGTCATACCCCCTGAGGGGATGAGTTTTCATTTTCCCTCTCACTATCTTTCTCTGCCTCTCTCCAGCAAGCACACGTGACCTACGGCAAAATTATATACACATATAATACATGGCAACTCTGTAAGAATTATACTTGCTCCATTCAAAGCTAAGAACATAGATTTGTAGGTGAAAATAAATTTACCCCAGATCATCTAACTAGAAAAATAATGATTAGCAATAAGGGTTTATACCCTCCACCAGTAAAGTACCTTCCTTGTCCGCCAGCCAATGATCCATCTCCCCTCTCTGCGGTACAGCAGCATAAAGGAAATAGTCTTGAATGGAACCATCCCTGTCCTTTCGAAGCTCCCAGGGAGTGGTCTCTGTTAGACTAAGATGGTCTCGGCCTTTGATGTTTGTCCAGAAAGAGGCTAGTCAGTGCCAGTCCCAAGACACGCTGGTCCCCCTTCCTCTCATTCTGGGCTTGAGTAACATGTAATTCTCACCTGGGAGCTCTTCCCAAGCACAGGTGGAAGCCAGTCCTTCCTGGGTGGAGAAAGACTCAGAGGAGGCTTCACAGTTAAGGAATAAGTTTTAAAGGATGGAGACGTTTATAGAGGGATAGAGAAGAGCAGAGAAAGCCCAAAACAGCAAATGCAAAGGGCCAAAAACATGAGAGCTTTGGACTTATCCCCAAGTGGAGAAGGGATCTGGTTAGTCCAGGGGATTAAATGATTAGGTCTGTGGAAATGGTGGGCAGTTGTGAAGGGCTTCTAGAATCAAGGGGGAAAAAAAAAAAAAGAAAGGCATCTGGGCTTCATTCGGTGTGCAGCAGGGAGCCACTTGGGATTTTTAAGCAGATAGGTGACATAATCACAGCTGGGATTTAGAAAGCTCAGGCCATGGAGATTGATTCGAAGAGGTAGATATTAAGAGAAAAATTAACTTTGAGAAGCCTATTACAGGCAGTAACAGACTCGGACTTCACGTGCGTGATCCCACCGAGCTTTCCCAATGATGTTAGAACAGGAGTCTGTGAACTGCAGCCCTCTAGGCCAAATGCTACCCACTGCCTGTTTTTCTAAACAGCAATTTTAAACAATAGCCACCATCCATTTGTTCATGAATTGTTTCCAGTTGTTTTCATGCTGCAACTTCAGAGCTGAGAAGTTTTAACCGACTGTCTGGCCTACAGACTCTAAACTATTTATTACCTGGTCCTTTTTCAGAAAAAGTTTGCAAAACCTGTGTGACAAGGGAACTACTATTATCCCTATTTTATGTATAAGAAAATGGAGACTCCAAAAGACAAGATGACTTGCCCAGGTTCCCACACTTTGTAAGCAGAAACAGAGAGATGGACCAAGAGGCCTGTGACAATCCTGAGGTAAAACCAGAAAGGCTGAGACAGTCCCCTGACCTAGCAGTTAAGGGAGCTGGCTCCCACAGGACTGATTTCTATCCAAATCCAGCCCTGGCAGGCTGAAAGCACACTGGCCTTGTGTGCATGTGTGCTTAAAATCCCACCTGGATGGAGACCTGGAGAAGAAAGGATTTCAGTGTGATCATGCCTCATTGCAAAGTGCTTTCTCCTCCCTCTCTCCTTCTCTCTGGCAAGTGCACATACCCTCTGGCAATTAAAAAAAAAACTTTTAATTAAAAATTAACAAGGAAGGTGGCCCCAGAATGCCTGGCCCCAAGTCCATTGCTGCAGCCCCTAGGGCAGCATCCTGCCCACACACACAGCCCACCACTGCAGCCAGCCAAGGGGACTCAGGCGCCTCTTTGTCAGCCAGAACCCTTGCTCTGGTCCCCAAACCAGCATCAAATGACTAATTTAAAACCTAATGCTTCCACCATGTCCACCGCAGCTGCCCCTTCTTCAGCTTATCGCATCCTATTCAAATCCAAAATAAATTATTTCAGCTCTGCAGCCTTTGGATAAAGAAAAAAAATGAAATTAAAAAATAAAAAAGGAAGAAGGAAAAGCTTTGAAGGGACAGCCTGCCTCCCTCCCTCTCCCACAGTTCCAGGCTTCTTTTCTAAGTCCACACTGATAACCTCCGGAGGATGCTGAGCCCAGGAGGCCACAAGGACAGAGGTGCAGCGCCCTCCAGACTGTAGACGTTCCAGAGGCAACAGAGATGCAAAGATTTTAGGTACCAGGTTGTGCCATGTCTCCTTCCACTTGGGCAAAGCACTTCTAAAACTTAGAAACCTGTATCTTCAGTGGAGAAGATTGGTGGGAAGGGAACTGGGTCATAGCAACTGATAATCAGTCATTTATTCTATAAGTATTTATTATGCACCCACTGTATGTCTGCCATGTGCTGGACTAGGCACTTGGCACACAAAAATAAATAGAGGAACCTTGTGTTCATGCCCATTCTTTTTTTTTTTTTTTCTGAGAGGTCTTCGCTGTAGGGCACGTGCGCTCACCAGACAGACAGAGACATAGAGACAGAAAGCGAGAAATCACCCCCCAGGGGGGATGGTCACGCTGCAATCCCTTCTCCTCCATTCTCCTCTTGGGATCTTGGGCACGCACGCACACGTGCCCAGCATGAGTTTTAAGCCACCGGGTCCGGGACGCAAACCGTGGTTGACTACGTGAGAGTCCAGCGACATAGCCATTACTCTAACTGCTGGTTCCCTGTTTATGCCCATTCTCATCAAACCATCAAGCCCACCGCATTCTCTAGTCTGCAGGACCATTTTTCCTCCATTGTCATTGAGCCTCCCAATAACTCTAGGGCAAGGGGGACAACAACAACAGTCTCTTTTTATAGAAGGGGAAACTGAGGCTTGAAGAAGTGAAGTGATTTGCCCAAGGTCACATGGCAGGGGCCAGTAGAACTTTTCAGCTCTTTTTGCAGAAGAGTCCCTGGAAGAATAACGTATGGGTTAAAACTTAAAAACTTGACCTTGCTTTGCTGGCTTTGGGATCTTGGGACACATTTCTTACCCTTGCTAACCCTCGCTTGGCCTGTCTCTGAAATGGAGAAAATTGTATCTAACTCATGGGGGTCACTATGGGTCAAAGTGAACAATGGACAGAATGTGCCATGAAGCCTGACACACACACACCAAGTCCTCCCTGAATGGTGCTTCGTGTGCTGGTGATGCTGCCATTGTCATTGGATGGAAATGACAAGAGGACAAGGCCAGGGAAGAGGAGAGGGAAGACAGTGCTGATTATTTGGTACCACAGCCTGACTCCAAATGGCCTTTTCCCACCTCTACTCCACCTCCATGAAATGAAAAAAGACCCACATTGTGGTCCTGGCTGTGCCAAGGACTTACTCCGTGAACTTGGACAAATTCTCCCTAGTCCATTTCTCCACCACACTTCCGGGAGATGGACAAAACAATCCCCAAGATCCTCTCCTGGTCAAACTGCTGGAAATTTAAGCCCCAATAACAAGAGAAGAGAGACCCAGGCTTCAGGTGAAAGAGGATTAGAGAGAAGGCTTGGACAGGGTGGATACCTCTAAAATGGGATAGCTCTACTATTGCTAAAAGAGACATGCCCCTTTGTGCCCAGATAGCTTAGGGGTCTCTCTGCTGACTTCTGTATACAGAAAAGCTGGGTAAAAGGACCAGAAATGTGCCTCAGGTGTTCTGGGCATTTCAGAATGACCCCAGGTGCTTGTCAGCCACTGAGCATCCTTGGGAGGGGATCTGTTGGGGAAAATTGCTACGATTTTCAGGTGTATACCTGGTAGCTGCTGGTGCATTAGACCACACCTGGAGCCAGAATAGCACTTCTGCTCTGGGCCACTTGCTTTGGGCCACTGCAGTCCCCATTCCCACATGGATGGGCCAGGCTTAGAGGCCTCTGGGTGAGATGAGACAGCCAAAGTAGGAAGGGCTCTCAAGACACACCCATGGGCTTTTGCCACTGCAGCCTATTTAGGATTGTGTGCAGAAAGGAGCCAAAACTCAATGCAAGGACAGGCCAATGCCCCACAGGTATATAATGAGAAGAGGTCAAGTGTGTTGACTGTACAGCTCCCCGCTTCCCCCAGGCCTAAGGTTCCCAGTACTGCTGCTCCTGGGGCATGCTAACTGATCCCTAAATAGTGGCTTTTGCATTTTCTGACTCCTTCAAGATGATCCTAAAAGTCCTCGGAGGACTTCTGAGGATAAGTACACACCCCTTCACTCAGGATGGACCCTCCTCATAGCCTGATAATCAAGCTGGGTAACCAGTGTCTCCTCCTCTGAGGGGGACAGTTTGCAAGACTAAGGCCTCCTGGGTGGGTAAATCCCAGCTGCTTCTAGCTTCACCTCTATAGGAGGAGAGGAAGAGATGGAGAGCCTTTTGGAGTCTGCCCACGCTGCAGCTCAGCCCTGCCACCTTTGGTCTGTATGATCGTGAGCAAGTTCATCAAATTCTCTGAAGCTCAGTCCCCTACTCTGTACCATAGAGATTAAGATCCCTGTAGCACAGGTTTGTTGTAAGGATTGAAAACCACAGGTGGGCTGATTGTTTGGGGTGGGTTTTTTTTTTTTCCTACTGACCATGTCCCAGACAGTAGGCTCACATGTCTTAGCCCATTTAATCCCTTCATCAGCCTCATAAAGGAGATTTGTTTGTCCTTGTTCTATACGAGAAGAATACCAAGTCCCTACCCAACCCCCAGAAAACCAGTGACTTGCCCTGGGTCACTCAGTCAGTGAGGGACAGAGCCAAGCCTGGGAAACAGACTTGGGCTCTGGGTCCCTCTGCTCTGTGATTTGCCAGACTTGGAATGAAAAGTATCATAATCTCAACCTTACAACTAGGGATTCTGGAGCTCAGGGAGGTGAAGGGCTGGCGTCAGGCCACCCATCTCAATAACTCCCCACACCCAGGCTCTCAACATGACCTTCAACTACCTCACCTCGTAGTGCTCAATCATTTAAAAAGTAAGAAATAAAGAAAAAATCTTCTCTGAATGCTTAGCAGAGATGAAACTGATCGAAGACATCACATTGGTATTAAATTATGGATCAAGCCTGGCTTGCAGTCCACGCCTCCCGGTGCCACACTCCAGCCTCGTTGTTGCCATTGGGCCGGCCTCTGACAGCTTGTCAGGAAAGGTTGTTCTGCACCTTGGGTGACTTGCTAATGGGCTGATTATGCTGCTGATGTGACTGAGGAGGCAGTGAAGAAGCACCTTGGCTCAACCTCCAAGTTTCTAAGGGGAGCTTTTACCTTAGAAGCCAGAGAAGGGCTAAGCTCCCTCACAGGAAAGGGACCTTCCCTCACTTGGACTCTTCTGCAGCTGTGTGAGCTATTGGCATCCTGCTGGGGTGAGAACGCCAACCCCCAAGAGGTCATCTGTGCAAGTACAGATGTGAGTGTCATCTATGAGCATGGAGTGTGATTCCAGTATGCCTGTTGAGGCAAATATGTTGTCTGCCTTTGGAAAGCCTTATGAGAAAAGAGAAAATATAAGGGGGACCAGAAAAAAGAGAGAGAGAGAGAGAGAGAAAATTGAGAGAGTCACAGAAAAAAAGGAATGAAATAACTACAAAATCTCTCTGGGACTCTGTTCCTGTCTCTGTTTCTCTCCCTATCTCTGTTCCTTGCTGTTTCTCTGTCTCATCTCTCTATATCTGTCTCTGGCTTTGCAAGTGTGACTCAGTCTCTCCCTATCTCTCTGTCCCCAGTTTTCTCTCTCTCTCTGTGTCCCTATCTGTCTCTGCTTGTCTGTCTGCCTCTGCATGTGTACGTGTCTGTCCTTGTCTCTCTCTCTCTCTCTCACACACACACACACATACATCCTTCCTTCCACTCAGCATACAACCTCCTGTGCACGCCCATGTGCAGAGCCATTGGGCATGCAGGCATGGCCTTTTAGATCCCCCTTAGTTTCCAAATATTTATGCTCCTGCCCCAGATACCACCACACGCATGACCCAAATAACATCACACCAACACGTTCCTCCATCCCTGGTCCACCCAGACAATCTACGTACCCACACTCCCACTCTAGGAACATCAGTCCATCTACATCCTGTCATTCTCTTTGCCCATCCCCAATGGAGCACCTGCTGGAGCTCAGGTGCCATGCTGGGTGCCAGTAGGACAGCAGAGATGGAGCTCATGGCGTACACATACGGCAACAGGGAACACATCTCCCTGGTCCCTGGTTCTAATGGTAAGAATGCAATCAGTGTAACTCCTGGTCTCTCTATTCCTTCACTCTCTCTGCCCAGAAGAACTGAAGAAATCTGTGGTATTCGATTTGTGAACTGGCAAATATAAACTGGGCATGCTCAGATTAGCTCAACTCGATCCTCTTTCTCAAGATTGAACTTGACCTGAAAGCACACAATTCTCACCTCCTCCTCCCTAATAAAATCCTTCCCAGAGAGACTGCCATGCTGGGTCATCTCCCCCATACACTCCATGCACTACCTCTGAGACCCTAACAACACACCTGCTCACTCACTCATCCCATGTAGGTCCATCCACATCCTTAAACGCACACCTCCACTCTTGTCTAAAACCCACTCCAGTGTGCAGTCTATCCCATATATTAACCCCACACCATGGATACATATGCTCGTCCATCCTCCATGCACTTTAACCCACAAGCATTCCTCTACCTTTCCTTCCCCCCACCACTCTCATACCCCCTCTAACAAGCTCCTTCCCAGCCCTCTAAAGAATTTTCCTCACCCCACCTCAGAGCTCACTGCAAGTCCTCCCTCTGCCAGCACCAGCAAAACCAGGTCATGTCACAAAGCAATTTTGCCCAGCCCCCAGATTTTTCACTCAGCTCACAGATAACTAACAGGACCATCTTCCCAGCTAATCAAGAAAGAAATCTGGTGGGGTCGATTGCCACCAATATGCATTTAAATGGCTGCATCTAGGAGGGAAATCTAAATGAGAGTTGAAGGAAGGCTGGGACACTGGGGGAAATCTCACTGTAATAACTGTGTGAGGCAAAGCAAATCAACAGAAAGCTGTACACGCGCTCAGGGAGAGAGAGAAGAATATTGTAACACATGTGCTGGGAAACTTATTGGAATCTTCGCACTTTTCGTGTGCTCGGAAACTTACTGGAATCTTCGCACTTTTAATATAATGGCATTAGTGTCATGGTTTCTTATATATAAACTTCTCCAGCCACACATAATGAATGGAGACTATATCCCAGAGTGTGTGATGCTTGGATGTGGGGGCAGGGGGAGAGTGTGTGCTCAATGATCTTCTTTTAAATCTGGGTGACTTTGCACAGCTCCAAGATACAGAGGGATCCTGTTAGTTCAAAGGCCCAACAGACCTAGTTGAAAGTCTGGTTCTGCCATGCCCATACTGGGTGACCTTGGGCTGTTTACTGCTCTCCAGGAACATCATCTTCTCATCTACAAAATAGAGATAATGAGGTATACTCCTCAGAGTCAAACTGAGGATTTACTAAGTTACCTGAAAGCCACATACCGGGACAACTCATACCAGGAAAAACAAAGTCATTTGTGGAAACTTACTTTGTGAGTTTTTACATCGATATTTATTTTTCTGATTATAAAGTATGTCCACTTGACAATTCCAAAGATTTAGAGAAAAATTAGGAAGAGTAAAGAAAAGGTGACATAATTTTACAACCACTTCTTGATAGTTTGGCATATCTCCTTGTCTGTAACCTTCTATATATGTATTCGCATTACAGATCTGAGTTCAAATTACCCTTGAAATCTGGACACATTTGGATCACATTCCCATTCCATACTCTGTAGAAGTCCAAATATTTCCTCATGGTTTCTTTAGTGATCTTGGGAACTTAAATTTTACCGTCACTTCTAGGTTAGATTTCTTGTCTATCACAAATTCTTACTCAGAGTTTCTGTTGGTTCTTCATCTCTGGAAGAAGTGTTCCTGTTACAAAAATGATGGTTCTTTCTATTGGGCTGTTCCTGCCAATGCAAATACATATATCCATTTGGGGTGTGTAGAACTTTTACCAGAGGATTGTGGATAGTGGGAAGGGGTCTCATTACATTGTACTAGGCAAATTATTCAAATAACCAGGAAGTATACTTTAAATCTACTTGTTCCTATTAAATAAATCCTTTTGGACAACATCTTCATTTGTTTGTGCTACTACATCAAAATACCCAAGACTAAGAAATATATAAAGAACAGAAATTTATTTCTTATAGTTTTGAAGGCTGAGAAGTCCAAGATCAAGGTGCTGGCATTGAGTCTGGTGAAGACCTCCTTGCTGAGTTCTCATATGGCAGAAGGAGGAAGGGCAAGCTAGCAAGCTACCCAGCACTTCTTAAAGTATTTTATTAGGGCCTTAATCTCATTAAAGAGGAAGAAGCCCTAATGGCCTAATCACCTATGAAAGGCCAGCCTCTTAAATACCATCAAATTGGCAATATCTGAATTTTGGAGGGGACGCATTTAAACCATTGCAGTCACCCTGTCACAAGGGTTTCTAACTGGCCATATCAATGGTCCTCAGTTCCTACCAACTCTCTGATTTTCTCCCCTCCAAACTCACACTTGACCCACTTCCCCCAGTGTACCCCACCCATCTCAGTAGATGTTCCTCATTCGCCAAGTTGCATAAGCTATAAACTTTGAAGTCATCCCTGACTCCTCTTATTCTCTCACAGCCCATGTTGGGTTAGTAAGTCCTATTGGTTCTACATTTGAAATATAACATGAATCTGATCACATTTGATCACTTCATCCCTGCTACTCTTATCAAAGTCAGGTATTACCAGGATATTGCAAAGCTGGTCTCCTCTCTACCCTGTTTTTCTACATATATTCTCTATATAGGGGTCGGAGTGATCTTTTAAAAATACAAATCGGGTCCTGGCACTCTTCCCCTCAAATTCTCCCCATGGCCTCCCATTTCTAAGGATGGCCTCCAAGACCCCTCATGATCTGTCCTCCTGCTTTCCCTCTGACTTCATCTCCTGCTACTCCCTGACTACTTATTGTGCTCTTAATGCAAAGAAATGCTTTGTTTTTCCTCCTTGTGACCTTCGCATCTGCTGTTCCCTCTGCCTAGAAGGATTTCCCTAGGTACTTTCACGGTCCTCATTGTGGTCCACACACACTGTATGTCTCAATTCCAATGCCAGGCCAGGGCACCTTGGGTCCTGAGGCCATCCCATGCCTAGAGGAGGAGGTGATACTACTGAGATAAAATTCCATTCATTCTCCAATTGTAAATTCTTAACAACTAGAAAAACAAAATATTATTTATTGGTCATCCTGATGAGCTTTCTTTAGTGGAAATCTATGAATCCTGTGTAATGATACTTTGAAAGCAGACAAGAAGTAGTTGGGGGGTTCTTTCCAAAAGTTGAGATGGTGGCCCTGATGATGGTAGTGATGATCACAGTTTCTCCTCAAAATATGGTACCTTATTTTCTTCATGAAATTGTCAGGGCTTTCCTTAATTATTTACTACAAAAGAGAACTTTTTATCTTTTCTTTTTAACCTTTCTGGTCATCCATTGTTAAAGCACTCATTTGGAGATACTTCTTTATAGTACTTTATAATCTAACTCCTTGTAGCCTCACTGTCTCCATCAGTGGTTCAGCCTTTCCTGGCCACACAGAACAGTCCTACATATATTCTGCAGGGGTATTACGTCCATTATCCTGTGTAGACATTAGGGAATTTGCATACAATTAGCAAATCTCCCTGGGTTTCCTCTTTGGGTTAATAATTCTGGTTTTCCCATTAATTTCTCAGAAAATGGGTTTTGGAGGCAGTTTACTGCCTCATAGTCTGTATTGCCAAATGGGTGAGATGCAGTTTTTTGTTTTTGTTTGTTTTTTTGAGAGGTGTTTGATATAGGGCATGTGCACTCACCAGAGAGACAGAATGAGAGACAGAAAGCGAGAAATCACCCTGCACCCCCCAGGGGGATGGCAATGTTGCAATCCCTTCTCCTCCATTCTCCTCTCGGGATCTTGGGCACACATGCATTCGTGCCTGGTGTGAGTTTAAGCTACCGGACCCAGGACTCGAACCGCAGTCAACTACATGGGAGTCCAGCGACATAGCCATTATGCCAATTGCTGGTCCCTAGATGCAGTTTTATATTCAACAATTGCTTGTCTTTTATCCTTCAAGACACCCTCTAATATATGCTCAGTAAACTTCAGCACTTTTGACTTGTGATGGTGATGATGATGAAAATAACAGGAGTAAAGCATACACAAAGTGCAAGCACTGTTCTGAGAACTTTTTGTGCATTCATTGAAAAAAGGACTATTATCATCTCCATCCTATAATGGATAATACCAGGCCGTCTGGTAATTGGTGCTGTGGTTAAATGTAGTCAGGTGCTTTAAGATAAGTACTGGCTCTCTTACTGTGAGATCCTGAGTAAATTACCTACCCAATCTGTTCTTTGGTTTCCTCATCTGCAGAAGGAAGCTGAAAATAATACCCACTTTATGGGGCCATTGGAGGACTTAGTAAGCAAATACAAGTAAAGTACTCAGAAGTGTCTGGCATGTAATAAGTGCTCTATTAGTGTTGATTATTGATTATTATTAATTATTATGATAGGATAAATGGTGGCACAATGAAATGAATGTTTGATGCTCTCTAGAGTGGCCAAGAGGCTTCAAATAGGTGCTGAAACCAGTATCAAAGGATTTACTCCAGGAAGATGCCCTGCTCACCTTAAATATGCACTCCCTGATAGAGGTGTCAGGCATGTTCACCTGCAGGAAAGCCCTAGCAGCAGGAGGCAGGATTTTCTCACAAGTAAGCAAAGAGGAAAGAGCTCTGACTTTTCAGGCAATGGGCCAACAGGGAGCTGAGGTCCAAGACACACCAGGGACTGAAACAGTGATTACATCATCACTTCCAGTGGGCGTTTAACCATACGATGTTATGATGTTTTCCCTCCACCCAGAAACTGAGAGCAGCCTCCACTGCTGCTGACCTGTACAACCACCTTAATTTGTGGCCTCTGAAGGGAAGGTAACTGAAGACTTTCCAGGTTTTAGTTCTGTTTAGCGCTAGAAGAGCGCAAACCCTGGCTTCAAAGAGAAAAGGCATTTGAAAGGCTTATGAAAGGGCTCATGAGCCTTCTTGTACATCAAACGAGACTTACAAAGCAACATTCTGATGAGTTAAGTGCAAATGAATCAGAAACACAAGGATTAAATTTCCCTTGAAATACACATAGGTTTAAAGATTAAGGGGAAATTGCTGGCAAAACGTGTTTTGGGATAAACGCTGCAAAATAGTTCAAGGTGGCTCCTGTATGCCACTTCTCAATTATTAGTGTAAATAACAATAATAATAATATTGTCAACACTGCTTGATATGCTTTTAGCTCACTTGGGGCCTATGGGAGTCTTCTGGGTAGATACACAAAAAAGTAAAATCTAATGATGAAATAGAAACCCATATAAGGAATAGGATGCAGCAGCAGAGATGGACTGTCCATTAAACTGCATCTCTTTCCTCCTCGGATCACAACAGGACTATATTTCCAAGGCTGTGTTTCAGCTAGTGGAACATGACCAGTAGAAGGATATGTCACTTCCAGGCCCGGACCATAAACTCACCTTTCTTTGTTCCTTGGTTCCCTCTCCTTCCTCACCTTCCAGATGGACACTGATGCAGTCTTGGAGGTGCCATGTTGAAGTTGGAGGCATCTCCATCCACTGATTTGCTAGTGGACTCCACATGAACAGAAAATAAACTTCTATTATACGAAGACATTGAGGTCTCAGGACCTTTCTGTTGTGGTCTTAGGACACTTCTGTTAGAGCAGCTAGCATCACTTTAACCAAGATGGAGAAGAGTCCACCTAGAAAAGAAGAAATTTGGTTCATAAATGAGAGTGCCTGAGTTCTAGTCTCTCCCTCAAATGTGCTGTGTGGAGCTTGGGAAAGTCCCTTCCTACCCTCTGAGTTTCAGTTTCTTCATTGGTAAAAGGAAGGGAAGGTATTCGACTAGATAATCACCAAAGTCTAGCACTAACTGGGAAATTGATTAAGTTTAAGATCAAATGATTCTAGGGACCAGCAGATGGTGTAATGGTTACGTTGCTGGACTCCCACATGGCCAATCACAGTTCGAGTCCCAGACCTGGGGCTTGAATCTCATGCCAGACACGTGTATATGTGTGTGCCCAAAATCTCAAGAGTTTGCAGCATGGCCATTACCCCTAGGGGGTGATTTCTCACTTTTTTGTGTCTCTGTCTCTCCAGTAAGCATATGTGCCCTATAGTAAAAAAAAAAATCTAAAAAAAAAAAAAATCTAATTATTCTAAATAATAAATTGCAACTTGAATTCTACTCTAGCCAACAAAGATTTAGGAAACACCTACTATCTGCCAGGCATGGGAACTGCAGAGATAAATAAATCCAGGTTTGGAGTACTGGTTTGAAGAGAAATGACAGTAATGAAAATAGCAGAAAGAAAATGGATCAATCAGTCAGTCAATCAATAACAGACAGCAACCAGTTCTGTCTGAAAGATGGTAGAAGTGTGATATGTTTCTAATGTCTCCAAAATTCCTACGCAGAGATTTGGTTGTGAAGGTATTAAGAGGAGACCTAGTTGGATTATGATATTGAAAGATGGATGAGGCCTCTGGGAAATAATTAGATCTTATAATGCAGTCCCCATGATTAACTCCTGGTGAATTTATAAGAGGGAATGAGGCAGATAGATACACATGGATGCAAATGCCCGCACTCTTGCCCTCCACCATGTTTGGCTCCTGGACCTAAAACTTAGTAACTAGGAGCTCTATTTCCATAAATCAACCAGTTTCAGATATTTGCTGTTATTATTAACAGAACAGACTAGTAAAAGAGGTAAGTAAATGTTACCAGGAAACAATGGCATTTGAACTAGGCTTAGAGGTCAGAAAGCTACTGTCAGGCTAACAAGATCAGGGGTCTAATCTGGAGAGATCCAGGGACTTCATAGAAAAAAAGGACACTTATTTCATAGATAGAAGAACTAAAAATGAGAGAAATTACTGATGAGTTACAAACTTGGAGGTCATTAATCAATTTCCCAGAGTTTCTTTCAGGAGGATCTAGGGTAGAATTTATTTCCTAGCTCCTAGTGGCCACCTGCTTACATGATTGTATCCTTACTGCCCAGAACAGAGCTTGATACATAGTAGTACCTCCAGCTTCTAGGAGCCAGTTTACTTCCCTGGCTCTTGGCCATATTTCTCCATATAGTCAACAATGGCAGATTAAGATCTTATATTTACCACTGTGACCTTCTCTTCTCCCTTAATCTTCTACCTCTAAGAACTCATTTGATTACATGGGGTGGGAGGGTGGTCTACCAGGATAGCCCAGGATATTCTTCCTATCTTAAAGTCAGACAATCAGAATCATTAATTCCATCTGCTACCTTAATCCCCTCTTTCCATATAATTTAACATATTCATAAAGTCCAGGGATTAGGACATGGAAATCTTTGGAGGACTATTATCCTGCCAGCTACAGGAGAGAGAATGTCAATTCATTCCTTCATTGTTTTTGTTTTTTCTTTTTTTAATTATTTATCTATTTATTTATTTTACATTCAATTACTGTGTATCATTATAGCATACCAAATGATTTTTTCCATCCTGAAAACACTGCATATTGATTCAAAGATTATTATACACACTACCATCAATAGATAATTTTCCTTTTTTTGTGTCCCTTAAATGTTTTGCCACTTTCTCTTTCTCCTTGATTCCCTCCCTCTCACTTCATTCTTATTTAATGCCTGTTATGTGCCATTCAGTGCACCAGAGGATGCAGTAAGTAATACGACAGACCTTTTCTTTATCTTTGTAGAACACACATTCTAGTGAAGAAGACACTCAAGAGGGCTCCAACCAAGAGTGATGGGTGTCACAACGGAGGAAGTGTGAGCTAGTGTTTAAGAAAATCTCTCCAGGCAGAATGTATCTGTGTCCTTTTGCTTTATTTCATGTCTAGAGCCCTACATTAAGAGCACAGAGCATCTGGAACCAACAGTTGGCATAATGGCTATGTTGCTGGACTCCCATGTGGTGTATCACAGTTCAAGTGCCGGACCCAGTGGCTTAAACTCATGCTGGGCACAGGTACATGTGTGCCCAAGATTCTGAGAGGAGAATGGAGGAGAAGGGATTGCAGTATGGCCATCCTTCCTGGAGTGTGTGTTGCAGGGGTGATTTCTCGCTTTCTATCTCTGTCTCTCTGTCTTTCTGGCAAGCACACGTGCCCTATAGCAAAAAGAGTCTCTCTCTCAAAAAAAAAAAAAAAAAGGCACAGAGCATCCTCCAAGTGGCTTAGCTCATTTATTTAAAATAAATAATAAATAAATAAATAAATAAATAAATAGCAAGCATTCTTTCCTGGATTTTGTTTGTTTTAGATTTTTGTCATAGGATTTGTGTGCTCACTGGAGACAGAGACAGAGGGAAAATGAGAAATCACTCCCTATGGAGATGGCCATGCCACAATCCCTTCTCCTCCATTTTCCCCTCAAGATTTTGGGCACACACACATACACCCAAAATGCTTTTTTTTTTTTTTTTTTGAGAGGTTTTTTCACTATAGGGCACGTACACTCGCCAGACAGAGAGAGACATAGAGACAGAAAGCGAGAAATCACCCCCCAGGGGGGATGGTCACACCACAATCCCTTCTCCTCCATTCTCCTCTCGGGATCTTGGACACGCACGCACACGCGCCCGGCGTGAGTTTTAAGCCACCGCGGTCGACTACGTGGGAGTCCAGCAACATAGCCATTACGCTAACTGCTGGTTCCCAAAATGCTTTTCAAGCCTCCAGATCTGGGACTTCAACAGCGAAGCTGGCCATGTGGGATCCAGCATCTTAACCACGTGCCACCTGCTGGCCTCAAAACAGAGTTTGTTTTGAATGAGCCTGTTTTGGCTCTAAATGATCACTGCTTCCTTTTCTAGTTCTAGTTTATTGTGGGTTAGTTTAGATTCTTTCTTGTGTGAAACATCTACTAGGTACCAAAGACATTGAAGTCAAAATGATATGGAAATACTGGTTCCTACCCCAAAAGATGGTAGAGGTCAGTGGAAAGGGAAGATGAGCTTTCCAGTAGTCACAGCAGAGGTGAGAGATATCTTTACTCACCAATGTGGGGTGATGGGTAGCAGGAGAAGGTGTGCCAGAGGTGTTGGAAAATATTGGAACAGGGACAAGAAGTAACAACCTAAACAGGAATTCCGTGTCTTAGAAGGCCATATCTGAGAAAGTGAATATGGGTTGAGTCTGAGGGCCTCCTTCCACCTCCACCTGCTATGGTAATGCTAGCCAATGCTTTTAAGTGACTTAATAAGAAAAATGTATTGTCTCACATAACAAAATATCCACAGATCGGGTTAGCTCAGAGGATCAGTTATGTCATCAAGAACTTGAGTTCTTGCCAACTCTCTGCTTTTTCATTCTCCCTATACCGGCTTGCTCATCAGGCTTGACCCTTCCTGGTTGTAAGACAACTTCCACACATGACATCACATTATCTAGGATTAAGTCTCAGCGATTACAGATGATTTATTGCATATTCGTAACAATTCATTATTTCATTAGTAACAATTTATTATTTCTTGTGGTACATGTATTTACACCATGTACCACAAGACTTTGTATTTTTTTCTTACCTATAAAGCAGGATCCTGTTTCCTCACCCCTTAAATACAGGCTGGATTTGTGACTTACTTTGATCAGTTGAATGTAGACAAATTAAGTCACAGTGTGCTAGCTCTAAGGCTGGGCCTCAAGACATCATGTGTATTTCCACTTCTTAATCCTCTGCAACTGCCATGAAAACATGCCTGGACTACCTGATAGGGCATGAGAGATGCAGTTTAGTCACTCCAGTAGTCCCTGGTGACAGCCATACAACGTTAAGACAAGTGAGTGTGCCCAGAAAACCACACAGCTAAATTCCTGCTAAATCAACAATCCCAGACTCACAAGCTCAATAAATGCTTATTGTATTAAGCCACTGAGATTTGTTACACAGTATTATTATGGCAATAGATAATTGATACATATGGCCTTGATGCAAGAGAGGCTGGAAAAACATTATCTAGTATTTTCAGCCTCAATAATGAGAGAGAATAATAGGTACTGGATAGGCAACCAACAATGTCTCCTATAGCAGCCAAGAGGAATGACAAATATCCACAAGGCCAGCGAAAGGCAAAGATAATGCCAAATGTTTCTATGTGATTCTTCAAAAGGGATTGACCAATAGGTGAGGGGTTAAACAGGGAATGAGATGAAAGTAGCCAAGTCCTTACCCAGCCAAGTTTTATCTGGTCTTTCAGCTTGAGTTGTGCTGATAAATACATCAGGGGCGTATTATGAGCAAGACAATTGCAGAATCATGGGATGACTCGTAATACAGAATTCATGAGCTTCTGGAACTAGTCTATATTAAGGCATTTTTCTCAGGTCACTTCAGTAGAGTTTGGATATTCACATTATAATACATGGTCTACCACTGACCTAAGTCCCCACACCTAGAAAATTCCCACAAGAGAGCTCGCACAACTTATCTCATGGTTCAAACCAAACCTTACAGCAAAAAGGAGAATTAACACCCCTTCCTGGCTGGGTCTTCCACAATTCCTTATATTTGGGCTGTGTTTTCTATTTTCTTTTCTTTTTTAAAATCTCCTCTTCACATTTAATTGTACACCTCCATAGCACACAATATAGTTTTTCAAAAACATGCATTACATTACCATGAAATCAAGGATATTATCATAAATATCTTTTCCATTGGAGAACTTTACATTCTTAGGTCTGTAAAATATTTTGACCCTAAACCCCTCTCACTCACTCCAGCCCCCTTAACCACCCACCTCCAGCCCCTATCGTGTCTAGTATCCACATTTTTCTTCCCTATCATTTTATCTTCAGTCTCTCAATTTCTCATAGACTTTAGACATTTGGTATATATTGAGTGGGAACAGTGTTTGTCTTTCGGAGTCTGACTTACTTCACTTAGCATTGAATCTTCTATGTTCATCCACTTTGTATCAAATAACAGGATCTCATTGTTTCTTTTTTATTTCATTTTCTTTTATACATTCAATCATGTTATTTAGCTTACAAAGTGAATGAATATTCCAACATGTGAACATTTCTCCCTAGTCCAGTTGATAAGACTATAAAATTATCTTCAACAGATAATACCACATTTCTTTTGTTTCTCATGGCTGAGTAATATTCCATAGCATACTTGTGCCACATTTTTTTCAATCTAGTCATCCATTCTAGGGCCCTTGGGTTTATTTCATGTCTTAGCAACTGTGAATAATACTGCAATGAAGGTGCATTTTTCTATTTTCAGATAACATCCATGATCTCTTGGAACCCTTCCCTCCTCCAAATAAATGAACATTTCCACTCTAATTTCAAATGAGAAAGAACACTAAAGGATGAAAGTTGTTCCTTGTCTGAGATCACAAGCAAGATGGTGGGGGTGGGAATCTTATTCTTTCCCCCAGGATCTCCTCATGTCTTTTCCTGTCACTTAATTCAGGTCTCTGCCCAAATGTGTCTTCCTCCAAAAGGACTTACTAAAATCACTCTTTCTATATTGCTGCGCCCATGTCATTCCCTTACCCTGATGTACTTTTGTTAATAACTTTTATCACTGCCTGATACGGTCTCACATGTTTTTCTATTTATATTTTATTGTTTTTCTCAAAGTGAATGCAAGCTCTCTGAGAGCAGAACCCTTCTTTGCTTACAGTTAAAGCATTCTCAGTGCCTACTATGTGACCAGCACATTGCAGGAAGTAAATATATGATGAAAAATGGAAGGAACGGAAGGAAGGAAGATGTTAACTTGATAATCAGCCTGATCTTCCACTCCACACTTATGGAAGCACAGAGCCCTTCAGAATCATCCTCAGTCTCATCTTTTACTTCTCCATAATTTACTCTGTTAATCAGGCATCTCCTTTTAGCTCATATTCTACCTCTATTCCAAATCACTTAGTTCTTCCTTTCTTTCTTTCTTTTTTTTCTTTTTTTTTTTTTTTTTTAGAGCGAAATTTTTGCTGTAGGGCGTGTGTGCTTGCTGGAGAGATAGAGAGTGAAAAAATCACTCCCCAGTCACTGCCCAGGGTTAATGGCCACACTACAGTCCCTTCTCCTCCATTCTCCTCTCAGGATTTTGGGTACACACACACACACACACACACATGCCCAACATGAGTTTTAAGCTGCTGGTCTGGGACTTGAACTGCAGCCAACTACACAAGAGCCCAGCAATGTACCATTACGCTATCTGCTGGTCCCAAAATCTTTTACAGTTTTCAACAAAAATATTTCATGCAAACAAAGAATTATTGAGCATAGTCAACTTTACTGACCATTTGGGATAGAGAATTAGAGAAGAAATTTACATTATATGATTTTTTTTTCTTTTTTAAAAAATTTTGCCACGGACTACATGCCAGGGAAATATAGAAAAAGGCAGCGAGAGAAAGCACTCCTCCCCCAATGGAGTGTCATCACACCACAATCCCTTCTCTTCTATTTTTTTCATACTGTTGGGATTGGGGGTACTCATTCATATATACACAGTGTGTTTTCAAGCTGCCAGGGTCAAAACCTGAATCATGGTTGGTCATGTGGGATCAGGCTCCTTCACATAGGGCCATGAGGCCAGCCCTTACGAAACAATTTTATAGCGAACATCAGTTTTTATTATGTTTTTAATATGTTCTCTGGTCCTACCACCATTGAAGAATTTTCATCAGCAACTTCTCTCAATCTCTAAGTCACTTTAATCACCTCAAGTTTTCCTTGTCACTTAATTCAATCTCTTGCAAATGCCACATCTTTTCTACATTACTACCCCCATGTCTTGTGCTTACCCTGATTTTTGTCATTGTTGTTAATAACTCTTATTATTACTTGGTGTGGTCTCACATCTTTTTCTATTTATTCTTATTCTCTCTTTTCCTTTCTTTGACTTTTTCTTCTTCTATCTTTCCCTCTCTTTTCCCCCCTCCTTCTCTCCTTTCTTAGTAAAGTAAAGCACTTTGGGCATATTTCTCTGCTGCTTTACCTCTTATGGTCTCTCACACACCGTAAAGGTATTTTTATAAACAAAGACAACATCTTCCTTAAAAACAGGTCCCAGTTTTGGGTATTTGGCTCTGCTACACTGGAAAAGTAAAGAAAGAGAGAAACACAAAGCAAGTTGAGGGGAACTACCCTTTCTGGCACACCTACTACATCCATTATTTAAACCCCCTAGACATAACATGATTTAGAGCTTATCTTCTCTATTACAGAAATCAGGTAATTGAGGCTCAAGAAGGATATAACCTGCCTAAAGTCACCAAACAAGTAAGTAATTGAACAGGATTCAAATTCAAACTAAGTCCTAAGGAAGGCAGTGTTTGTTCTACCTTTTGTATGGTTGGGAAGTGAAGTCCATTGAGTGATTCATAATGAGATCAGAAGGAAATAGAAGACTTTTTTTTCTTTTTTTTTTTTTTTTTTAGAGCGAAATTTTTGCTGTAGGGCGTGTGTGCTTGCTGGAGAGATAGAGAGTGAAAAAATCACTCCCCAGTCACTGCCCAGGGTTAATGGCCACACTACAGTCCCTTCTCCTCCATTCTCCTCTCAGGATTTTGGGTACACACACACACACACACACACATGCCCAACATGAGTTTTAAGCTGCTGGTCTGGGACTTGAACTGCAGCCAACTACACAAGAGCCCAGCAATGTACCATTATGCTATCTGCTGGTCCCAAAATCTTTTACAGTTTTCAACAAAAATATTTCATGCAAACAAAGAATTATTGAGCATAGTCAACTTTACTGACCATTTGGGATAGAGAATTAGAGAAGAAATTTACATTATATGATTTTTTTTTCTTTTTTAAAAAATTTTGCCACGGACTACATGCCAGGGAAATATAGAAAAAGGCAGCGAGAGAAAGCACTCCTCCCCCAATGGAGTGTCATCACACCACAATCCCTTCTCTTCTATTTTTTTCATACTGTTGGGATTGGGGGTACTCATTCATATATACACAGTGTGTTTTCAAGCTGCCAGGGTCAAAACCTGAATCATGGTTGGTCATGTGGGATCAGGCTCCTTCACATAGGGCCATGAGGCCAGCCCTTACGAAACAATTTTATAGCGAACATCAGTTTTTATTATGTTTTTAATATGTTCTCTGGTCCTACCACCATTGAAGAATTTTCATCAGCAACTTCTCTCAATCTCTAAGTCACTTTAATCACCTCAAGTTTTCCTTGTCACTTAATTCAATCTCTTGCAAATGCCACATCTTTTCTACATTACTACCCCCATGTCTTGTGCTTACCCTGATTTTTGTCATTGTTGTTAATAACTCTTATTATTACTTGGTGTGGTCTCACATCTTTTTCTATTTATTCTTATTCTCTCTTTTCCTTTCTTTGACTTTTTCTTCTTCTATCTTTCCCTCTCTTTTCCCCCCTCCTTCTCTCCTTTCTTAGTAAAGTAAAGCACTTTGGGCATATTTCTCTGCTGCTTTACCTCTTATGGTCTCTCACACACCGTAAAGGTATTTTTATAAACAAAGACAACATCTTCCTTAAAAACAGGTCCCAGTTTTGGGTATTTGGCTCTGCTACACTGGAAAAGTAAAGAAAGAGAGAAACACAAAGCAAGTTGAGGGGAACTACCCTTTCTGGCACACCTACTACATCCATTATTTAAACCCCCTAGACATAACATGATTTAGAGCTTATCTTCTCTATTACAGAAATCAGGTAATTGAGGCTCAAGAAGGATATAACCTGCCTAAAGTCACCAAACAAGTAAGTAATTGAACAGGATTCAAATTCAAACTAAGTCCTAAGGAAGGCAGTGTTTGTTCTACCTTTTGTATGGTTGGGAAGTTAAGTCCATGGAGTGATTCATAATGAGATCAGAAGGAAAGAGAAGAGCCCCCTGGTCTCTCTTTTAAACCTGAAATTCATTTTTAGTTGTCCCAACAGCATCTCAAATACAACCTGCACAAAACTGTCTTTCTTCAACCCACCTACACCTCTGCTGATTTCAGTCAATGACATTCAAGCCAGGAGCCTAGGAATTTTCCTCGAGTTTCCTACTCCTACACCTCTTATTTCTGATCTTTATTTACTTTCCCCAAATATCACTCAGCCTGGTGCCCACGCCCTGTGATCACCTCCAAAGCCACAGTCCTGGCCAGCATACCCTTTCTGGCACAGTGGCAGTCATTCCCCTCACTGGCTCGCACCTCCACAACGGCGTCTTTCGACCTTCCCTTCACACGAACTGCTGCCAGGGACACCCAACGAAAACACACGCCTCCTTATATTATTTCTTTGCTTACAAACCTTTATGACTCTTCCTACCTTCAGGAAAAGGACTAAATTCCTCCATCTTGTTCACATAACCCTTCAGGATACAGTGCTGCACGTGTTCCCGCCTCAGCCCCCATACTTCTCAGAATGAACTCATGGCAGCTCCTGTTTTTCATTCTTTCTCTCTCATTTTCACCCTTTTTACCCATTCTGTCTAGAGCTCTACCTCACACATTTTCTCTGCCTAAAAGTTCTCAGTCTTCCTTCAGAGCTCAGCTCAGAAGTTTCTCACCCTCTGTCCGTGCTCTCTCCACATATGAAATCCACTTCCCTTCCACTGCATAGGCACTCATGCTTATTCTAACACAGGCCTTATCACACTGGAATACATATTCACTTTATTTGTCCAACTACTCCCAATAAACCAAGACCTCTTGGACAGTAGGAGCTGAATAATTTTTCTGTTTCACAGGTGTTTGATACTTAGTAAACATTCAGTAAATATTTGTTTACTGAATGAATAAATGGATGAACAAACAGATGAATGAATTGAGTAATACTTGACTTGGAATATGTCCTGCCTTTCTCCCTTTAAAAACAAGGACACAGAGAACCACCATCACCCTATCACCACCACCTGCTCTGTAGTATTTTATTGTCATTCATAATCATCTCTTGAGTCAGATTTTCCATCTCTTCTTCTCGTGATTTAAAAATTGTATATTGATATAAATGAGCTAACTGTTATTTCTAGAATTTTAATTATACAAAATCCTTTTAAAAAGAAAACTGAGGATCAGCTAGTGGCATGATGGTGACTGGATCCCACATGGCCAGCTGCATGGTTCAAGTCCCAGACTTGGCACTTGAAAAATGTGCCAGGTGCTTGTGCATGTGTGCCCCAAATCCTGATAGAATAGTAGAGAAGGGATTGTGGCATGGCCACCCATTCTGGTGTTATTTTCCCACTTTCTCTCTCTCTCTTTCTCTCTCTGTCTCTCTTCAGTGAGCACACATGCCATACAGCAAACACGGAAAAAAAGAAAGAAAGAAGGTGATTTGCATAGACTACCCCAGCTCCCCCAAATCCATAGACCTGGGTTTGAAAAACATTGAGTTAACAAAATGAAATCTTATTTTACACAAATATTTTTAGATCATGAGTTATCAATACTAGAAATTCTTTGTAAACTTGTAAAAAAATAGAAGGAAATTAAAACCAAAAAAAAAAAATTCTCATAACTCAAGAAGCCTCAAAAATAAGTTAATAGATCTTAAAAGTTCATGACCCCAGTTTGAGAAACACAGAACTAAACTCCTAGGATATGAATTACCTAAGGCCAGCTAGTCTGACTTTCTGATCAGACAGATAAGGAAACTGAGATCTAGAGTGTGGTAGCGTGATCCAGGTCACACAGCAATGTAGACTGAAACCAGGAACTCCTGGCTCTTTGTTCTTCTTGAATCTACTTTCTATCGTGAGCTATCTTTATACTTATTGTTTCAAAAATAATTTCATGACACTTGGTAAATTGCAGTAAGAAAAACTTTATTCAGGACCATTGCAATAGGTATAGAGACTACTGCCGTGGGAGGTTTCAGTGGGAGAAAGAGTTGGTCAAATAATACAGCATGTACAAGTGGGAATGTATAGTTAAGAACCAGTGTGGAAGCCTATGGATGGTCAATGACTAGAAGGAGATATTAGGTGTAAAGGATGATTTTGGCTAAATTCATCTAGGAGATACCAGGGTCATTAGATATCCTCTGGAGGGCTACCAGCGATAGCATAGAGGTTAAGGAGCTGGACTCCACATGACTGACCACAGTTACCATCCCAGATTCAGTGGCTTTGAAATCACATCAGGTGTATATGAGTGTATGCCCAAAATCCCAACAGGAGAATGGAGAAGGGATTGCTGGTTGGCCAACCCCCCTAGGAGGAAGGATTTCTCACTCTCTCTCTCACTATCCTTCTGTTTTTCTCTGGCAAGCACTTGAATCCTATGGCAAAAACCTTAAAAAAAAAAAAAATGGTATCCTCTTGAGAATGATGGAGCATGAGAACCCAGATCAGATATTGAAAATGATCATCTATCAAAGGCAAGGAATTATTGCTAAATTGACTTAGCAGGGTTTTGCTAAACCTGAATTTTATAAGGAAGTTCACAAGTGGGCCTAAGAGAAGTATATCAGGAGCCTGACTAAAGTTTGTTTATGCAAAGAATCTGTGTCACTATCCACCTAATCATATTGTTTGTGTGTAATTATCAGTCATCTACTTCATTTTTGCTGGTTGGTTTGGTTTATTTTTAATAAATAAAGTAGGTCTTAGCCATTACACACACATACACACACACACACACACACACACAATTTTCCTGGGAAAGTTAATTACCAAATTCAGTAAAGTATCAGGTCAGGAATCTATGGCTTCTTCTTATCAATGACAAAGAATGGCAGGAGCCAGCCTGTGGCATGGTGGTTAAGACAGCTGGATCCCACGTGGCCAGCTGCCAGTTAGAGTTCCAAACCTGGTGGCATATGAAACACTCCAGGTGCCTATGCATTGTGTTCAAAATTCTAAAAGGAGGAAGAAGTAGAGGAGAAGAGATTGCAGCATGACCATTCCTCATGGGGGTGTTCTCTCTGTCCTCAACCTGCACGCATATGCCCTCTGGCAAGTGAGAGAAAGAAGAAAAAAGAAATGGCAGATGAACAAACTGGTACAAAAAGAGATATTTCAGTCTACATGTCCCTGGGAGATAACAGAAAAATCTCCCTCTGAAGAATTCTTCATTTCCCTTCAACCTAAAACTTTTCTACCACCAAACAAATGTCTTCATCATCTCCTCATTCAATCATTCATTTATTCCTTCAACAAGCATTAAATGGGCACACAATGTAAGTCAACATTCTTCTGAGTGAAGAAAATGAGCCTCAGAAAAAGAAAGTGACTTACCCAACATAGCAGGCACAATAAGCGGCATAGTCCAGAAACCATTAGAATAAAATCACTCATTTTAAAAGCCTGGGTTCTCACTTTAGAGTGAAGATCCCATGCAAAACTGGTCGATGGATCTGATCTAAAGACATACACTTTAAAATAATAAACAAGAAACCATTTATAAGGAAAGAAAAATTGAAGGGCAGAAAGTAATGAATCACCATTGCAAGTCGGCACAAAAAGAAAAATTAGTTCATAAAAATGCAGTTGGATAAATAATAGGTTATTTCATCATGTAAATATATCCCAAAAATAACTTTATTGAAATGAAACATCTATCGCAGCCTAAACTATTCATCACACTAACGTATATCTAGAATCCTAACAAATTTATGAAAATGTTATATTCCGTAATCTTCCTGATCCAATGCAAATAAATAGTATGTGCTTCGACTGTCTCGTTATGAGATGATTAATCACAGCTGCCAAAAGCAGCCAAGAAGCTAATTTTGATTTCTCACATTGTGGGTGGCATTTGGGGGAGTCTCCAAGGACTTATCACTGAGTGTTGGACCTTCTGGAATGAAGATCTCATTCCTCTGCCTCCCTCAATCTGGGCCTACCTGGGAAATTGTCATTATCACTTTAAAGTTGAGTACAGCTTTTCCCAGCATAAGTCAGGAGTTTCTTATTGGGTAAAAGAAATCTGGAGAGAAAGGAAGAAAACTAATACTCACTAACTTTGTAATTTTATCCTCACAACACTCTAAGAAAAGAATTATTGTTATGGACCACAGTTGAAGAAATTAGGCTAAAATTTTCCCCAAAACACTTAGAGATTGGCTTTGTACCTACCTGTCCAGGTTTGTCCAGGACTTTTCCAGCTGGGGTACTGAAAGTCCATATGTCAGGAAACCCTGTCAGTCCCAGGCAAACCAGGAGAACTGGTCACCCATCAATGCAAATATGGGTTTACCTGATTTCAAAACCCAGTGTTTTATACTTGTACACGACCTCCTCCCCTAAGAAAGCTCCAAGTCTGCATTTTAGGGATAAGAACCCTTTGAGTTTAGAAACAGAGGACAAGGTTTAGAACGCAGCTCAGCCTCTAATCCTAGAAACTGTGTCTGGACAAGGCTATGAAATCTCGGTTTTTCTGTTTCCTCAACTATGAGGAAACAGAAGGAGGAAGGAGAAAGTGGACATTAGAGTAAATTATTTCTTCGCCCTCTTTAAACTCCTGTAATCCAATTGGACTGTATCCACTCTCTTGCTCTCAGCCCAATATAGACCACCCAAGAATGAAGGAAATAAGACGTTTTCCAGCTATGTATAAAATCCTATTTAATTACCTTTTTAATTTTTTAATTTAATTTTACTTCAGAGATCCTGTTTCATTTTTCCTTTTTTTTTTTTTTTAAAAAAAAAGAGTTTGTTTTGGGAGAGAATCTGGTTTCTGCAGAAAAAAAGAAAGTTTCTGGCTGAAACTGTGAATTTTGTAACTGCAAGCTCTTTCAAAGGCAGGCGGCAGACAGGGAAAGGATGGTTGCTAAGGAGACAATTGTATTTAAATTATCAGCTCACAATAGACCCAGCATAGATATTGATTGGATGTGAGAGGGTAAAATTATTTTCCTCAAACTGGAGAAAAACTGAGGGTCTGGCTAGAAGCTCACCCTTCCTGGGGTAGAGAGAGACTCATGGTGTGATTGTACTGTTTTTCTTTGTTTAATTAGAGATGGTAAGAACTGAAGGAAAGATGCTTGCTTTATGTTTTCCATAACAGTCTCTCCCTTGAGTTTGCTGAAATGGGGAGAAACAAATACATAGAGAAAGAAAATTTGTTGTGCTCACTAAAAAAAAAAAAAAAGTACAATTCAAAGGGAAGAGTTTTCTAATGGTCGTAAAGCCAGCACATATGAGAAACTGATAATAGTAGAAACCTTCATATATTACATACTATGCAAGAGAACATTCTTTGAAGTAATTTCTAGGCTAGTACATTTAAGCCTCGCAATAACCAGTAAGCTTATTAGTAGTATTCCCATTTTACAGACAAGGAACCTGAAAATGATTAAATAAGCTGTTCAAGGTCATACGACTAGTAAATGACAGAACTTGGATTTGAACTCAAGCAGCCTGGCACTGGAATTTATGCTGTCACCTGTACTTCAAGCTGTCTCTTCAAAGTTTTGAGCTCACATCAGCATAAAAACCCTATAGTCCAGTCATCCAGTAAGGAGGTGGTTAAGGCAACGATCCCATGCAGCCAAATGCAATTTGAGTCCAAGACCCTGCAGCTTGAGAAGCATGTGAGGAATGTAGGTTTGTGCCCAAAATTCCAAAAGAAGAGTGAAATGGAAAACAAGGGATTGGAGTGTGACCATCCCCCATGTGTGGTGCTTTCTCTCTCTCTCTCTCTCTCTCTCTCTCTCTCTCTCTCTTTCTCTCCAGGGAGTGCATGCACCCATG